>NW_027396859.1:182242-192235 GCF_047715825.1 Aspergillus stella-maris | reverse complement strand
TCCGATGCAACGGGTTCTACAGAAGGTGATACAGGAAGACCTGGCCACTAGAACTAATGAAGAGCCGGAGATGGCACTTTCAAGCTTTATTATTGCCTAGAAAGGTAATACATGACCTCGCAAACGCTGGGGGGGTGTGTCGAACTTAGGATACCGCTAGGAACGCTGGTTGGATATTAGTCAGCGCTTGCTCAGTCCTTTAGTCAGCTTACCCCTATTTTGACTGTATTTAGTGCAGTATCGTAGCTAGATTGAATGAATCAGACCTTCATATTCTTCGGGTGGTGTACCAAATATTACGTACGTGGCGAAGTTCGACACATAATTTTGAACCCCGCTGACCTGAATCCCGCGCTCTGCGATCTCCGACAAGACACCTTCGCGATGGACGATAGCCGCCCGGTACGCTGTAATTTCATCAACGCCCGCCGGCCCCTCTGCCTAGATAAGAGCCGTCTTCGCGGTTCTGGTCCTCTTTTCTCGCACTCCCTCTTTTTACCTCAGTCACCCGGTCGGAACTCGTTTCAAAGACGCCCGCCTATTGACCAGACACCCAAACCAAGCGTGACAAGACATTCGAGAATGGCCGATAAGCCCGAAGTTAAAGGTTAAGAAAGGCAAAAGAGGTAATGGTGAGCCTCCGCTCGGATATAAAGTCCTTACAACAGCTTACATCTGACATAGTCTTGCAAGAGATGGTCTTTCAGTCTTTTCATTTAAGCACTTTCATTATCTTCAACAACTTGAACCCCAAGCAGCTTGACACAGCAGGACTAGTTGACCTTGGCAATAACACTCTCACGGCAGACTAATCCATCTGGCAGACGGTTGACGGGCAGTAATACTTCAGCACAGTGTTCAGCCCCTGTCAACTTCACCACACAATATCTCGCTAATCAGATCTTCATTCCCAGCAGCCTCGAATTCGACCTCGTGTAAGACACGATAGAGATCGGGACACTAATAGCAACATTTGACTTCGTAGATCATGCCCAGCCTCTAGGTGCTAATGCCAAATGCTTTCCATCACCAATATAATCCGAAGACTGCGACTGCCGGACCCTATTGCGAGCCTCCTCCTCAACCTTCACCCTCCACCTTCGAGTCAATTTCTTGTCATATGCCTTCCACAGCTTAGGCAAGAACCGCACGTCTTGAACACAGTATAATAGATGAGAAGCAACCCAAAAAGCGCTGGTGCAGAAACTCAGGAAAACCTCACGAAGACAGCCTATATTCGCCCATCAACCAACATAATGGAACTTTCGATATCGCTTGTTCAACCCGAGGATGTGGATTTGCTTGTACGAAAAGTCGAATACCATGCACACCAAGACAACCCACTCTATCGCTTAATGTTTTCGCGGCCAAAGGGGCAGCAGTGGGAGCAGAGTGAGGATGAAATTAAGTGGACAGTTGATGGGATCATTGAGACAATTAATCGACAGGATGAAACCCTGTACAAGGCATGTGGCGGGGATGGATTGCCTGTCGGACTAATAGGCTGGACTACTAGCCCAGGTGTCTTCGCAAAGGGCATGGACGGTGAGAACTGCGCCAAAAATGTTACGATAAATGAGTCTGAAGCAGGGCAGGGGACAAAGGTGAGAAGTGGAAACAGGTGGTGTCCCCCTTCTTTGGATGTGGCTGCGTGGCTCAGTGTCTCAAAACGGCTCAGAGAAGAGAGACAGAGAGTCCTTCAGAAATATCAGGGCTATCCAGTATGCCGTATGTCCATAGCCAACCTAGATGTACTAATAGCTCGCTCACCTCTCCTAGGGGTCACTTCCCTGGCAGTGGATCCAGATCATCAACGGCGAGGTGTTGGGTCCATGCTTATACAAATATTCTGTCATTATGTTGATGAAAATGCATTAGACGCATTTGTTCTGTCTTCCCCCGCTGGTGTTCGATTATACTCTAAGTTCGGCTTCAGAGCACTTGGCGCTGTGGAAACAAAACAGGGCACATTTACCAGCATGCTGAGGACTTCGGACTTTGGTATCAGGGAATAGAAGACATTTCATTTGTGAAGACTCAAGGCAATGTTTGGCTTCATATTAACCAGACTAGAGTTCAACAGTAAAGTGGAAGCTGGAGAAGCAGAAAGTAACGGGACGTTAGCGAGGTAGCGGGAAGTCGACGGCAAATCGACAGGAAGTTGACGAGAAGTCGATGTGATGTCAACAGGAAGTCAACGTGAAGTCAATAAGTGGTAGGCGGTGTGAGTAACGGTACCTAAGTCACGTTGGCAGAGTCCTGCTTCGCCCTCTTCGGGGTAAAGAACAGTTTAATATCTCCATCACTCCAGGGCTCGGCTCAGGGTATGCAGATTATGTGATTAATGACTTGGGATGTACTTTATTCATTAAAAGCTACTTCGCCATAAATGGTCCAAAGGGATGTAATAATACGCCCCTGCCAACGGCTCTGGGTGAACAGTGGCCTTGGACCAGATCTAGAAGGCCCAATTCACTACTCGACCCGCTGCATACGTGGCCACTGATGATACCACCCTCCTGCTATGATACCTCTCCAAGGAATTGCGCTCATCTATCGAAGTGTAACCGGTTTATAGGGGCGTTAGCCCGCTTGGTTTTTGGGCCTGGGAATAACGGAGAGGAAAACTACCATGCAGATAATAGAAATAATACACCCTGCTTTCAAACCAATGCCGATGAGCCTGGACGATAATCTGAGTCACGCATACGCTTCCTATCGGGCAGTAGCCTCGTTTAGTACACAGATTAGGGACGCTTGAAACCTTGGACGAGGTAAGAGATAATCGTCAATCCATTTCGTAGTATGTTGAGTCAGACACAAATGGGCACAGACTCTTTAAATAAAGTAGAGATAATGACTCCATTCAGGCGTCTGTCAGCCCTTGTCAAACACGCCCTATTTCCAGCACCGTACAGTATATGTCCCCAACCACGAGAAGTTCCGTAGTAGCCTGCTGAATCACACTGCTCGCGCGTCATGGTGATCAAGCGATGTTGCTGGTATCTCATGGTCTGGGGATTGGTGTTTCGAGCAGGGCGACGACTAATACGTCAGTCAGTCGCTAGATATCACAATCTCCTCACCCAAGGACAACAGGGGCTAAAGGTTACTTGGAAGAAAGAAGTCACAAAATCTGTGTAAGAGGAAGCTACTGTGTTATAATTAAATCCTCTTGATACATAGACCATTGACCGCTAGTCTTATCGGTTTTGATCATGACATGATGCAATGCCCATCTGTTAGAAAGGCTGAACAAACGGCAGCCAATCAATCAGACGCCTTGCCGGTGTGATACGACGGCGCTAGGAGGAACGTTGTTCCGACCCGAGCGTGCCCATCGTCCCCGGATGAGGAGGAAGAGGACGCTGCGAGATCGTGCCGGACGTCCCCAACGGAGGACAACGAGCACGCGGAACCGCCGTCCCCCGCGGGCTCCCGCGAGGACGACGAGGACGATGAGGGATGGTATATAAGGACGCTCACTACCCACCTGTATTTACTTTCTGCCTCTCGTGCCTTATCTTCAGTTTACAGTAACATAGTCAGATCGCCAGTACGAACCAAGTTACTATTGCATCTTCTACTTTGCTCTTCTCTCTCTTGATATCAGAATACCTAAGGTCCGATTCGACGCTTAGCAGGACGACCCTGACCTTATCTGACACCATCAAATGAGTGGCCAAGTAGCATACCGGTACTTAAAGACTAGCTAGCCGCCTTTCCAACTTCTTCCAATATCATCTTCAGGCCAAAATCATCATTCTCGAATTCCGCGGTGCAGGCACCCTCGGGCATTTGGCCCCTCTTTGCGGGAAGCGGACATCCTTGAAGGGCACACGAATCAAAGTCGATGAGCACAGCCGCGTCACTGTCTGTAAACATAATGTTGTCGGGATGAATATCGTTGTGGACAAGATTGAGAGTATGAAGATGGTCAACTCCCGCTTGAATCTGCTGGAAGCAGGTTTTGTCGTCAACCGACCGCCCGTCCCGAAGGCGATCCGCAAGTGTTTCCGCATACTTCTTGAAGCAAAGCCCGGTGATACGGCCGTTGTTAACCGCACAGCCAAAATAACTAGCGACATTTGCATGCGGAGATTTTCGGAGAATTTCGCAGATTCGTGCCTCTTGGAGCAGGTTTAAGCTGAGAAAAGCTGAGCCATCGTAGCCAGAGAGCCGAGGCTGCTTGATGTAGATGTCCGGATCCTCAGGGTCAGGACATATTGTGAGATTATCTTCTAGCAAGGGCCAGATGTGCTCTTGAGGAATCTTTTGAAGGCAAGAATCGGGAACGGCGACGTCTTCTGCACGCCTGAAGCGGTCAGGCAACTGGGCCGAGAAGTACTCATTGGTGCCTTGGAATATGACGTGTGTGTATAGGAACTTCGGGCTGCCCTCAAGATCCCAGCGCTCTGTCTTAGAATGGAATTTCATGTTGAAAAAAAAAGTTTTGTTGAATAAAACACGACTGAAGATTGCGAGTAGTAGAGGCCTAAATAAATCAGCGGCGGTTCTAAACCTGACTGGTGTAGGATGGGAAAGGAAAGAGGAACCGGGGGTCGCGCGAGTAATAAAAGGTTGAAAACGAGCACAGACCCCGGGTTATGCACGTGCCCGCCTCACTATGTCGGAGCATACTGCCGCCTGGTACCGCCTGCCCCCAGGGGTGACCTCGCTTAGTCATACATTAGTAAGCTAGATATCCTAACAACTAACGTAATTCCCGGGCGGTAGGTGCGTCCCGGGCGGAAGGTAGTTTTCGCGCCCGCCTCAACGCGCATCTTGACCTTAACTTTCAACAATTATCATGCCACGAAAAGCGCGTCAAACAAAGCGAAATTTGGTTGAGCAAGAGGGCCGGATCGAATGCGCGATTCAAGACCTTAAAAATGGCAAATTTCCAAAAATTGCGCCTGCAGCGCGTGCCTATAATATTCATCCAAATACCCTCCGAGGAAGACTTAATGGTCGACAATCTCAAGCAGAACTCCGCAACCACCAACATAGACTATCCCTATACCAAGAGCAGGTCTTAATAGGTTGGATAGTATCACTTGACATTCGCGGAGCAGCCCCGCGCCACTGCCAGGTCCGTGAGATGGCAGAACTTATCCTGAACGAATCCTCAACTGTCAATCAACCGATCGGAAAGAACTGGGTAACAGAATTCACCAAGAGGTGCCCTGAAATCAAAACCAGGTTTGCTCGAAAGATCAATCGTCAGAGAGCACTCTGTGAAGATCCTAAAGTTATTCAACCATTTTTCGACGAGATACAACAGGTCAAAGTTGAGTACGGGATTTTGGATGAGGACATCTATAACTTTGACGAAACTGGCTTTGCTATGGGCCTAATTGCAACAACAAAGGTGGTATCTCGAGCAGAAATGCCAGGCAAGCCATGGCTTGTACAGCCAGGCAATCGGGAATGGGTTACAACAATCGAGTGCATCAATTCAAGCGGGTGGTCGATTCCGTCAACAATCATCTTCAAAGGCAAGCGCCATATTGAAGGTTGGTTTGAAGAACTATCAATTCCACATACATGGAGACTTGAAGTAAGCAAGAATGGATGGACAACAGATGAAATTGGCCTCCGCTGGCTTCAAAATTGCTTTGTTCCAGCTATACAAGAGCGGCGGAGGGGGGGGTATACACTTCTTATTCTGGATGGCCATGGAAGCCACCTAACTCCTGCTTTTGACCTTACATGCAAGAGGAATAATATTATTCCTCTTTGCATGCCTCCCCACTCGTCTCACCTTCTGCAACCTCTTGATGTTGGCTGCTTTGGTCCCTTAAAGAGAGAGTATGGTTCTATTATACAAAAAAAGGCATGTGGCCAATCCAACTATATCGACAAGCTTGATTTCTTAAAGGCATATCCTCAAGCCCACAAAAAGGTCTTTACAATACAGAATATTCAAAGCGGATTCAGGGCAACCGGGTTGCTTCCTTTCTCACCATCTGCAGTACTGGATAAGTTGCAAATGCGATTGTCAACTCCTACACCCCCCCCTAGCAGAGGGACCAATTCAATTCCTTCCTCTCAACTTTGTACGCCTCAAACAGTGCGCCAAGTGCATCGAAAAGCTTCCTCGATTAAAAAGCTTCTAAAAATTGGTTCTCAAAGTCCTTCAACGCCTTCAAAGCATGCACTAAATGAGATGGTAAAGGGGTGCGAATTCGCCTTGTACAACGCCGGGTTGTTGGCGCAGGAGAACCAACGCCTCCGCTCATACGTTGCAGAAAATATGGTAAAAAAAGGTCGCTCTAAGCGCTTAATGCCTCCTACAGATGGCCTTTCATTTTCAGAGGCTAGAGACCTTATTTCGTCAAGAAATAATGAAGTTCAAGTTAGTGAGGGGGTCGAGAGTTCAAGTGCTCTTTTAACTTTGGAACAACCTCGTCGTGCTCCACCAAGGTGTTCAAATTGCTGGATACAAGGCCATAGGAGAACTAATTGTCCAGTTTCTAATAGTCATTAGTTTGTATAATTTAGTTAAGAATTGATGAAGTTATTCAAGTTGAAAGTCTGTATAGCATTGAAGCGGGCGCGAAAACTACCTTCCGCCCGGGACGCACCTACCGCCCGGGAATTACGTTAAGTTAACTAGGTTAACTAGATAGCTGGCCATACCGGCCACCCAATAGGAGATCCATCCATCGATTCCCACACACTAAGCTAGTCTGTCTGTTGGTCAAGGATGTTGCCCCCGGGCTTCTTTCGTCAGCAGCAGGTTTTGGTGTTGGGTCGTTCATTCTGTCATTGCTACTTGGTCGGATTACATCGAGTGCACTTGTCGGGTTGGGTATAATAACGTTGATGTTACCTGGAGTGTCCTGGTAATCAAGGAAGGGACTACACGCCAGTTCGATAGGCCACCTCCTGCACCTCTGACTGCAATTCATTCTGCCAACGAAATGATTGGTGTCCATTATTATCATCATGAGAAAGAAGGTCAATTGCCTTGATGGAAACCACGGACGATTAAAGGGTGCCCGTTTGTTTTTTGTTTTTCTTTTTCCACTATATGCCAGCTTACTTGAACATCTAGAGAGTGATATGTCCATTCGAAGCTTTACGGCGACCTGCAGCAAAGCAAAGACATGATAAAATGAAACGTTCTCTTTCCTAAAGATGGTCATGTGTTGAACATGACAGCAAGCCCCTATTCGCCCATCTTCATCGCGCGATAGCTGTCTTGAGTGACCTTGGTCTCTAGATAACATACTTATTAGTTATCCTTCACGCAACATCAGAGCCAGGCACTCACTATTTCTTGTAATTATCAGATGTCGGACAGGTCTCCAGACGACAATCTCTCTTCTTATCGCCTCTCTTGGTATAGTGTCGTGTGGCTCCAGTTGTTGGATCAGTGTCCTTGAGTTCAATCGTGTAAAATTCACACATCCTATATTATTCTTGAGCCCATTTGGCAGAATTCACTTAGCCAGGTTGCTTACGTGAATGTTGATGATGCGATACTTATTCTTGTCAGTCTTGCTCAACGTATTCAATAACCTAGTGGGCTGTTGACTTACAAGCTTCAGTGTGTTCTCTTTTTTTTCTTGAGATGGTCTGGGTAAAGAGACAAAACAAGATGTTTAACAGACTTCAAGTTCTTTTGTATCCAAGGCCAAGGCATACGAAGTACTTTGGGATGGTAAAATTAGATCACCAATACTTACGGGTTGACCACCAATACTTACGAGTGACCGCCAATACTTACGAGTGACCACCAATACTTACGAGTGACCGCCAATACTTACGAGTGACCACCAATACTTACGGGTTGACCAAGACAGGACGGAATGTGCTAACGCAAATCACTACCACAGGGCATCGCCCAATCTGAGAAGGATCGGCCGTCGCAGAATGGGGCTGGGGTTGTGATAAGGATTCTCCGCCTCTACCGCCATCTTTATCTATCCGCTGGGTTCGATTCGAGGATATCGGAAGGTCGCTGAACGACGTCTCAGGTGGGACTAATTATTATTCGAGTTTAACTTTTGCTTAACCTATCAAAGCGATCTGTCCCGACGCGATCAAGATATGTTGACTCGTCTAAGATTGCAGGAATAACTAAGATACGCACGCAATCATTGGCCTTGGCATCGATAGGGCAGGAAAGAATTTGGACGGAGAATCAGATCACACGGGGCCGTACCGGACGAGATATCGCTCGGGAGCGGACACATTCATCGATTACTCGATTTCCAGCAATCCTTGCGACCAGACTTTCGAACTCCTCAACGAATTTATTGTTCGCCTTCATGGCCTTTGCCAAGTGCTTGTAGGTGACTGGAGTCTTCTCGACAAAAGCCAATGCGTGCGCGATGAACGAAAGGTCTTTGAGGCGGGGAGCCTGCTTTTAGAGGATGACCATAGCAGTGGGACGGTTCAATCTGCAAAAGGGAGGCCATTTTGGCGCCCAATGAATAAGCATCCATCGCTTCCCACTTTCCTCGTCTTTCACGTGACTTGATCGGCTTAGAAAGCATCCGGGGCTGCGGGGATTGAGGATCAAGCGATCTCACCTCACTTCAGTCATTTATTAACCCCTGGATTTGCGGTCGCTACAATAGCCGGGAGTTTTGTAAGGAAGTCTGCTTTGCTTCTTGATCAGAATGCTGACCAACTTGCCCTTGACAGAATTTAATTACAAGATTTTGTCCTGTTCAGCGCTTTCGAGATGGACGTCGATCTTTGGTTCAGGGACTGGAGGTCAAAATTTGGTCAGAGGCTATCGAGTAAGCAACAAACACGGCTTGCCGCTCTTACGAGACAATGGAGGCACGGTCGCGCACCTGATCCCCTGCACGACTGGGCTTCCAATCCCTCTACTAAGTTTTGGGGGTTTGCACCTTTCCACACTGAGAGCGCGTGGGTACGGGAATGTTTAAAGCTCCCAGCTTTCAAAGACTGCCACGAAAACACCGAAGACTGTAGAACCGACGACTGTGTGAAAGTCTCTGCACGCCGTAGGGTCCTTCTTATCATCCTTCATGATATCATTCAAGAAGAAGTACTGCGGTTGCGAGCATCTTCTCACGCACAGTCAGTTAAATATATTACTACAGCTATACGAAACATTGTGGAACAAGCTTATCCTGGAAGTAACAACCAGCAGTTACGTGATAAATGTACGCATCTTCGACGATATGGGCAAAAGTACTCATCGCTAGCAAGAGAAGAATTAGTATTAGCCCCCTTGCAAGGTACTTCGTCTAAGTTAGTCTGCCATCTTCGAGAAGTGTTCCAAGCTAACTTGCTCTAGTTTCGAAAGGACTAAGGTAAAAGATGTTGATCTGGAGGCGCTTGTTGCGTTTGGGGAAGTGATTTACGACAAAAACGATCAAAATAACCTGCAAACGGCATTCAAACTTATTCTGAATACCTGTCCTTATAAACAAACTAAAAAGTCCAAACCACGATTTGCCTCAAAGTCGACACGAAACCGCCGTCGCAGAAAAGCTGCAAGAGCTATGGATTCACAAAAACCTTCAGCACACTTTAATTCCTTTGAACCCCGAGCCGACCCTTTCAGCTATTTAGAAGAACTGCTGGACTCGAGAAACCGCTCTCTACACGGTCCCGGTGATATACTAGTAGAACAAGTCTCAGAAGAGATACTTAGTTCACTAGCCAAAGCTCGGAATGCGACTCTCATGCAGCCAGAAGAGCATCTTTTTGATTCTTTTGAGCTTTGCTTCAACCCCTCTGAATCCTTGGAACATCTTCCTAAGGTGCCTCGACACGATAACGCGCTTCTCTATGGTACATGTTCGGCAAATGCGGATCTTTACTTTAACCCTTCCGCATTTCTGGAGAGTCTGCCAGGGACATTCCAGCAGAGTGATATGCATGATATGTCACTGGAGGAAGCACAACCATTGAATTACTTGCCGCGCCGATTCAATCCCTCTGGCTACTTGGAGACCTTGCCTCAGCCACCTCAGAACTCTATCGCTCTCAATACAGAAGCAA
>NW_027396859.1:39698-182001 GCF_047715825.1 Aspergillus stella-maris | reverse complement strand
CACTGGAGGAAGCACAGCCGTTGAATTACTTGCCGCGCCGATTCAATCCCTCTGGCTACTTGGAGACCTTGCCTCAGCCACCTCAGAACTCTATCACTTTTAATACAGAAGCAACAACATTAGAGTTCCCTTATTTGAAACCTCCAGACTCCCTGGAGAGCCAGCCAGGGAAATTTCGGAGCTCTAATGCGCCGCTATTGAATAACACGCAACCGTTTAAACCTTTGGAGATCTATTCCAATTCCTCCGGTTCCCTGAATCATCTTATATTCGGCCCTCAATTCGAGACACGGGTTTGCCTCGCTCCATGACCAATCACTTTGACTACAGACTTAACAAATAGCTTAGCATAGGAGTATCTTTATTCATGTAGTTGATTTAATTGTGGCTTTCCAACAAAGAGGCATATTAGCTCTGCAGATAATCGCACAGTGCCGTCATGGTATATATAGGATCCAGGATATAGATGCTCGCCTGGAACAAATATCGTTTCAGCGAAGTTCTCGTTCTCGTTCTCGATAGGGATGGAAATCATTGGATCTCCCTGAACTGTTTCGATAGGTATGATGTACTCGGGACCGGTCTCATTTTCAATGGTTATGGCTTTCACGATCTTCCACGCTGCATAGCCTAGGTGCTGCCGGATCTGTTAGCTAAGCCTGGCCTCAGATCATTTCCACCTACATCCAGATTCAGAGACTTGAGGAGCGGCGCCACGGTTGTGTCAAGAGCTCTGTTTGAATACTGTATATTGCCATCCACAGTTTTCTTTATAAGCGCGTGTTTTATTGCCTGTTGAAGTGACTCCAATGATTTCTGGCCATCGGAGTTAATGTCCATCTTTCGCACGGTTGTCGGAGCCATCTCGCATGAAGAATAAGACTATGACTTGGACCTTTAGATATATATTCTTTCATCAAAGAGAGCGTGAGATTAACTTACCTCATAGTAAAAATGTTATCGCAGTTTGAATGCTAAAGAGGGGCAAAGAGGGGCTAGTCATGAACGAGCTGTTTACTACGATTGCCGAAGCGAGCCATGTGTGCAACTATTTTCTGCCCGATGGCCTCCATTCTAGACAAGCATGATCGTGTCAGCGTGCGGCATCTGGTTTTGCATAACAACATCTGACTGGAGCGAGCCTTGATCATTGAGATCGTTTTTCCTTTATCCAGGTCTTTGACAGGAAGATCGTGGATTGGCAGTTCAGGGCCCCGGTCACGTGGGACTTGTTGATGGAGAATAGGACTTGGTAACAATGTTTGATTTACTTCCAACGAGCACGCTGTTATTTTTTTACTGGTTTGGCAGAGTCTAGTTATTTGGAAAGTTGCCGAAAGCTGGGAAGCGTGTGCTACGGCCACCGCGTGGCCCTGAACCTGTATCTCATCCCGGGCACGGTGCCCGGAGATCCTGAGCCGTTGAATCTGCCAACTTTGTCCGCTTGCTATATATAGCCTAGCGCCCAGTGTTGCAAGGGTTATCCACAACACCACGTTCTGGTCAATCTTTTCCTCTCCACGCTTGTATTTCTTAATAACAGCGCCAAATAGTTGAATACAACATCTGCTTAACTTGCCACCTTAGCGTTTCCCAAGAAGATTGACTTCATTGTTAATCAAGTTGTTTAAAGCTGGTGGATCTCGATTAGCTAACTAGTAAGCTGTCTTACGCTTTAGGCGCAGAGATAGGTGTCTCGGAGAGTAAATTATGGGCAGAGAGAGTCTCAGCTTGCTGTGATGACGCAGAAAGACACCGCAATGGTAATTGCCAAATAATTAACAACCCTGAGGTAAGCCACATCAAGAATATTCGTATATTAATCGTGCAATAGAATCAGAGCACATACTTGTTTAAGGGTGCACGCTGAAGATAGCTCCTTCGCCTCTTCGTCAAAATGTGGTCGCCAGATGGAGAATGATGCTTCTTTGCCCTGGTACTCTATATCTAGAAATATTACGGCATTAATACTGCCATTGGAGTTGAGAATGTAATCATCTGCAAGGGCTGGAATTCGTCGACCTTTTTGTGAATAGCAGACCTCAATTATTACTCCAGGATATCGTGCTTTAAGGTGACCGAAGGATGCATCTGGCTCTCGTCGGGCATATAAAGTCTTGTCTTCGTAAGAGTCGTAAGGGAGGTCTAAGCGAGATGAAGCAAAGTAGTTGATATGTTTGGCAAAGTCGGCGCCATTTACCCCCTTCCTCTTGACTGACTCAAGCTGCGATATAATCTTCAGAAACTACCTTCGCGCAGAATGTTTCGTGAAGGGGAGTCGGCATCCGGATGGCTAAGCGCGATTCCAAGGGCTCATAATCATACCTGTAGTATACACCGTCAGCAATGCGCAACCAGTAGGAGTAGCCCAACTTGAAAAGTTGCTGCCCTTTCCCACTTGCCCTTGAAATTCATGATACTCGTCAGGGCGCAGAGTGTACTCCGTCCAAGGGTCTTGCCGGAATCCGCGACGATGCTTGTCGAAGATGTTGATGATCTGCGACACGCTCGAGGGGGTTACTTTATCTGTCGGGGGAGGAGTTAAGGGAGGTTGAATAAAGCTGTTGGGAGGCGTGATGTCTTTTGCCATATCACTTAAGATCGGTACAGGCGACAGACTCTTGCATTTTGGTTGGCCAAATTGACGGCGAAGGGTAGATATGTTGTTTTGAAACTCAAACTGGAAGGGAGTTACCCATGAGATGTAGCCTAACTATAATAGGGTCAAAACTCCGCTTCCGAGATTACTGTCTTCATGTTGCCACCAAGGGCAAACCTAGCAAGCTAAACAAACATAGCAAACTCAGCAAATCCAGCAAACCCAACAAACATGGCGCGTTTGAAGTCGGTCTTGCTCTCTTGTGGATTGGCTGGCCGAGCAAATGCCTGCTCTATAGCCTACTACCATGTCAGACTCAGAACAGCGCTTCTGGCTAGAAGAGCCTAGCTGTCCTTCATGGCCTCGCAAGTGGCCTGTAACCAGAAGAAGAGCTTTCTCCTGGTTGAATCGATAACACACTTTCCTGCGGCGGTGCTGATTACAAGCCAGGACAAATGGTGGCTGAGCATGCGAATCGAGGGTAGGCGAAGTGACATTTGGCAAGAAAAAGTGAGATTCCAGAGGCTAACAGCATCTCCACGGCGCGGCGAAGGTGTGTAAGATGGACCTTGGCGTCACGGCTGAAACTGGGCCTGGCCGTAGTGCATGCGATGGGGATTGCGGGCCTGGTGTTCGAAGTTGGCAATATTGTCCTGCATATTGACCACAATGTCGTTAATATATACAAGCATAAAGTCTCATAGGTATTCCCAAAAATCTTTTCCATCTTTAACTGGAAGGATCCTGGGGTCGTCGCGAGTCCCATGGATGCCACCTTCAGGGCAACTCTGGCTATGCAACGCTGATTGGTTTAAAGCCGATCCCCCACTTCAGCGGGAGTAGTATGATAGTAACTTCTCTGACAGTGGATCCAAACTGTCAACAACGAGGCGTTGGATTCATGCTCATACAAATGTTCTGTCATTATGTTGATGAAAACGCATTAGACGCATTTGTCCTGTCTTCCCCCGCTGGTGTTTGATTATACTCCAAGTTCGGCTTTAGAGCAGTTGGTGTTGTGGAAACAGAACAGGGCACATTTACCAGCATGTTGAGGACTTCGGGCTTTGGCCTCAGGGAATAGAAGGCATTCACTTTGCGAAGACTAAAAGCAAACCGAGTCTTTGTTAGTCTCTATATTCATGTCACGATTATAAGAATTCAATGTAGCAGACAATAATAGTATTGTTGGCATTATTTAGAGAAATCAATCAAATTGACAATGAATGGACAAAACTACGTCACTTGCATTGGTCCCTGAAAGCATGTAGCTCCTAGTTACCGACAACGTTAGGAGCAACCATGGTCCTCGAGATGCTTCCCCTTAGAGGTCTTCTAGTAGTATTCTCTGCAGTGGTATTTCTAAAGATTATAAGGACCAAAAACCCAGAAAGCTTCGATAAGCTCCGACTCCTTGACCGATCCCCGTGATATCATGATGTTCGCCTTGCCCTCGGTGACCTCCACGGATAAATCCGAATCATACCTGTCCAGAGATCGCACGCCAAATACATTCTCCAAGCCATACTGGTGAAGAAGAACCGAAAGCTCCTGCAAGAACTCCCGATCTGCGTCACTGCGAGGCGGAGAGGATGAGGAAAAATCAAACTCAAACGGTGTCAGATATCCGTGGAAGAATCTGAAAGTCCGAGGAATGATGAAGCCTTTGTATTTGGGCACCACAAAGTCATCATTTTCGCTGACTGTCCAAGGTGTGGAGATATTCCGGAAGTCGACGAGACGCTGACTTGCCTCCATCGAAAAGTGTTTGTGCAACAAACTGATTCCGTATCGTTCATGGGCTCCGGAGTCAAGGAAGAGCTGTCTTATAGGGCCCAGCAAGTATATATGTACATATTCTTACGTACAGCCGTGCATAACCCTGGAAGATCTTCATAGAAGACTATGGAACCATTTTCGCAGAACCAGGAAACTCCTGTTCGTGATCAAGGCACTACAACATCCCTACAGCTCTCTACGGAAGACAGTGTTCCAATCATTGCGGAGGTCATGCCTGACTCAGACTGGGGTTCTCGTACTATTCGAGCTGAAGCGTGCTCTAAAGCAGGCGCGCAAGGACATGCCATTGCGGAGCCAACCACTCAAGAGCCAATTGTCGAAACTCCTGTTGTTCTCGTGGACGCATGTTGGACCTCTAAGGAGCCAACACCTGTACAGTCGTCTCCCCCAAAATCCTTACATCAAAGCCGCAAGAGAACATTTGCCGAATTTCCGCATGTCGAAATCCCCTGCCGCCCCTTACTAGAGGCGGGCCAGCCTTTAGTCAATATTGCGCCAAGAGTTGATCAACCCAATAAAAGTCGCGACTTTCCAGGGCCATGGCGCTGGGATGGGACAACTCTATCGATTGACATTTGGGAGGCAGAACAGATTCCAATCTTTGTTGGATATTCCAGTTATCGAGTTTATAATGGAAACCTCACACGGTCCCTTACACTTTTCCAAGAACTTGCCAACAGTCCACCAGTCAAGAAATCCGCACATAGAGCAGGGAGACCTAGACCTCCTACATCTGCCCATGGGGCCCTTTTATATAAGGAGAAGCAGCGCCTTCTGCAGTTAAAACAGGAAGGATATACATGGGACGAGTATACTACCAAGTTTCCTGGCAGGAAAAGAAGTGCCCTCCTGGCTGCCTATTCAAGAGAATTTCAACACGATCAGCTTCCTAGATAACCACCTTTAGTACCCAAGTCATCTACTCACCAGCGTAGCCTAGCAGAGATAGCAGGCAATGCACAAACTAAAGCTGGACGGACAAGTTAGAGAAAAAGTCCGTGATATAATCTGCAGCAAGGAACATAAAGTAAGAATAATACCTAGTAATGTCTTTTTAGGATGTCGGAACTGTCTTACTCTCTTAAACATGCTAGGTTTGCTCCTTTGGCTGTTTTATTTTACAGCAGCTGGCACCCTGTCTTATTTAGAAAAAGATTTAAGTTTAGGGTTGGCGAGACGGAGTGGTTGTTTGTACATATATAAATGTGTGAGATTTAGCTATTGTTAATAATAATATTAATGGATGGTCACTTTATGATTAAGGATTATTTTCTTCGCTTTCTAGGATATCCAGCCAAGCCCTGGCTGATGATGAGCCGTGTGCTCGCGTTCACTCGCCTGGATCTTGGAATGTGAGTAGTTAGAACAGGTCTCTAATAACCTCATACGCCGTGCCTGTACTCATCGCTCTAATATCACGCGGCACGCGATCTACTCTTAGAATAACTTGGCTTGAGTTATGCAGGGATTTGAGCCTATCCAGCTTAGTCTTTAGGAAATGTAAGCTATTAAACAGTAAGTCATATGCGATATATTTCCTTGCATGCCTATCTTATCAGCTGCGTGCCTTTCGGATTTTGTGTAAGGGGTGCGCCATCTAGCAGCACCTGCAAACTCCGTGGCGGGTTCAGTTTCTTGCCAGAAAACATGCTTCTCTAGGGGTGCTGTTCGCCGCCAGATACAACAGGGTTCTCGCCGTGGACCACTCACTGATCACTATGGGCACGCTGTCCTGTATGGTGCCGGAGCACGCCCTGTATGGTGCCGAAGCACGCCCTGTATGGTGCCGGAGCACGCCCTGTGCGGTGCCGGACCACGTCCTGTGTGGTGCCGGAGCACGCCCTGAACAAGCAAGAGTGATCCCTGACTACTCCAAGCGTGGTTCCTGAGCAATGAGTAACCTTGCTAATGCCAGAATAAGAACCAATTGAGACACTTTTTCTGCCGTGCAAGCCCTAAAACTATACCTATTTTGTTCAATGTCTAAAGTAGCTCATGGATTTGCTTTTAATGGTAGCCTTAAAGATAGCTTGGTAGGGGAATTGGCAGCCAAAATGTGTAGAATCTTGATTAGCTCTTAGACCTAGCCAAATTGATTGGACTAGTAAAGAAATGGAACGTTAGTACACTCTTACTAGCTGGCAATTTAACAAGACCTATCTAAATGCAATCTCAAATTTCATGCTGATAGGGATTATGCTATCTCGCACAGCCACTAGATGTTCCGCACCCCTTAATAGATGTGCAATTATACTAGCAAATAGACTGACTAGAAACTTATATAAAGCCTATACGCTGCCTGCTATGTTTGTATATCAGATCATCACCAAAGCCATCTATCCTCTAAGGTGCTTGTCTAAAGTCACAAACGTGCTTCTAAAATATGTCTACGGATTCTGGTGGGTATCAATAATCGGCCACTTTTGAACTAGCTAACAGGCCTTTTATTAGAAGAAGCAAGAAATTCTTGGGTTAAGTTCCTATTGGAGCAAGCAAAGCTGGAAGGTGCCAGACTGCTCCAAGAAGCTGAAATGAAATCTAACGCCTATAATACTCTCTGTGGAGAGATTAAGCCTTTGCAAGAATATTGCGCGAATTTAGAGGCGCAAAATAACTACAAAGATCGAGAAATTGAAAATCTACAAGAAGCCTGCAGAAACTTGGAGGCACAGCTTACTCAGGTAAACCAAGAGCTTGAGAGGGAAAAGCTGAACTGGTACTCAAGGTACCTAAAGGCAACAGTGAACAAATCATTCGCAACATGTGATGCTTGTGGCAAGGATGGCCCTGAAATTCTCACACCATGCTTCCACCATCTTTGCGATGCTTGCAAACATGAGCCAGTCCACATACTAGGCCCTGGGTTCTTGAATGAGTCGTGTAAAGCATGTTTTGCGTCCGGCCAATAGTTGTACTACAAAGTGTGAGATTTGTGTTCTGATTTATTGTGTATAGCTTTGGCATCCACTAATAGACTTTGTTGTTTCCCTAACGCACTCCGCAATTCTTTAGTTCTCTCTCTGGATCTACATGACACCTATATAGAGATGGAAAAGTGGTGTCTAGTGCTGATTCAAGTATATTATATCCTAAACATAATACTAGCCTGGATGTGGTGAAGCTTTAGCTGAACCTGCAAGACACTGTACATAGCAAATTCAAGACCTACCATGTTTTACTGTATCAATTATAAGGCACCGTTGCTTCCAATAAATTAATTAGCCCCAAAAGAAGAGTAACCAGCTAAAATATCTCTTGTAAAATCATATGTGATATGTACAAAGAAGTAGAAAATTACATATAACACTTATTTGCTTTCTGCAGCCTTTAAGTCCATATTATTAGGAGCACAAAGACATCAGAGCTAATAATACATGGTAATATAAAATCCCCAAGTATAAGTATAGAACTCAATGAAGTGCTAAGCGTCAGGAAGGGCTGGTTATAGAGGTTCAGAAGCGGGATCTAGGGCCAGAGCATCAGGGCCAACAAACAATTAACAAGTGTTTGAAGGTCAGACCAATTTCAAGCATCACTATGTATAAGTGTGGAGATATAGTAAAAATGGAGCATAAATTTAGAATAACATGCTTTAGGAAGCAGTCTTTTCTGATTTTGTTTCAGTGCTTCCTGTTTTAATGGTTGAAGGCAATCCACTGCACTCTGGAATAATATCCCCCAACCTTAGTTGAATTGGACAAGGGAAGCATCCATCCTAACCCTGTAAGTACAACCAAAGGGACAAGAAGAAGTGTTTGACTTACCAAATTAGATATCTTATCAATCCAGTCCGTCCGAGCGGACGAATTAAAGACGAGAATCTGACCAGTTTTCCAAATCCGAATGGCAACAAAGATGTCTGACTCGCATTCAAGGCTGTATTGGGCAGCTTTTCTGAATATTCCCTTCTTTCGTTTGTAAATTTGCTGGGACTTTGCTTGAGCAGTATCCAAGCGACGTTTCCTTTTCCAAGTTGACATTTGTGCCATGAGGTCCAGAGCTGTTAATGCTCCCTGGAGACAACTAGTCTAAAGGCGAGATACATGCTTATTAAAGTAGTCCTACCAACGTGTCCATATTTCTCGTCTCAGTGCGGGAAACTACTCCAGGATTTTTTTATGTTCAACTACTCATCTCACCGATGGCCTAGAAAGAGGTCCACAGCCTCCATCCCTTCAATCTGGACATGCACCACGAAAACTACAAGTTGATTTTACTCTCTGGCAAGTGAGATTCAAAATCATTATAGTTGACCAAGGAAGAATTTCAACATATGTTCTGATTTTAATAAACTCATAGCTAGTAGTTCCTCTCAATCATGGGCTTTGACCTGCGAAATTTTGTGAATCAGAGCAAAAACAATTGCATTTCTCACGGTGTATAACCATCGTGTTTTAAAGCATAATGTTCAACCCATGGCCCATAATTTAAGCTAACTGAATATCCTAATCCCCTCCCTTTCTTAATTTATTTCAATTTTCCTAGAGCCAAAAAAAAAAAGGAAAAAAAAAAAAAGAAGAAAAGGAAAATATCAGCGGCCGTCCTCTCGTCTCTCCTATTCCCATACTCTTAACCACCAATCAACCTCATCTTAGAGCCCGCACTTTAGCAGCAGAATAGCAGCTCTTTGGTTCTTTTATTGTATATTATTTTATTTTTCAGTATGCTCTGTGGCCCTCTGGTGTACTTCGACTTTTGTTGGCATGATCCGATGAATATTTTACCAGAGGATTAGCGCGCTGATGTGTTAGGCAGACTTCTCGATGTGAGACATACTTGGTCTTATACAAACAAACAAACAAACAATTCATTAACGCCCGGTGGCTAAGCCAAAAGGGCAACTATCACTAGTCTACTAGTACATGTCCTAAGATGTGCCTTGTCTCCTTGTGGCCCATACAAAACCACTTTTAACATATGTCGTGCCGTTTGTCAGTATTATAGGAGAGTCTCGTGGGTTAGTAAATTTTGTTAGTAGGCTGGCTTGAAGGCGCTTCTCCAAGTGTTTAACATCCTATCTTTGGCAGTTAAAGCGCGTCTACCATGTCTGGCACAAGGTGGTTGGTGTGAGTTAGTTCAGGAAGGGTGGGTAATTTGTGTTTAACAATATGGTTAAGTAATGTTAAGTCGGCCAGTGGCGATTGCAAACCATATTAACGCTCGTACCACTTCCAAGTTTGGAGTCTAGTCTTGGTTATCTAAGGGCAATTTTCCGCCCAGGAAGAAGGATATGTTGCCCTGGTGGGTGTTGGTGCATTGCAGCATTTCTGTCTAATATACCATCCATCTCTAATATTAAAAGAGAAAGTGCTCTACTGTCTCTCTTGCTTGTCCATATTCACACTAATTAGTTTCCACAACATTAATTTGGTAGAGGTATCCATTTAACCTTGCCATGCCTGTCCAGAGCTGGGCTAGCATGCTTGCTTCTTTGCAGGATAATCAATTATACAGTAGTCAAGTGTACTTGCCAGGGAGGGCGGCATCTACCCTTTTCACGTGTTTGCCTACTTTCTCGGGCAGGCCTTTACTAGTATCTTGTTGGGATCGTGTGATGTTAAGTGTGGTTAATTTCATCCTGGGGAGCTGTATATATGGCATGGGGTCCTCTTGGGTTGCTGCCTTGGCCTGCACTTTAGCAAGGCCCAGCAGTTTATTTTCCTCGCTTGTGGAGATCTAGTGGATTATAATCCTGTTTCCATTTTTCCATAGTCTTCTAATCAGCTTGTATATTAGGCACACTTGCTCCTGGCCTGACTATTATCATGGGTTCCCCAGGGAAAGTGTGGCCGCTTTGTTGCTTGTCAATAGCGTGATTCTAAATAGTTTTAGTACTAGTAGCGTCTTTAATGCATGTGCCATTGCTACCAGCTCTCCCGAGTATGGGTTCTGCTCCAATCTTGCGCCTAATATGATGGAGAAGGCCTTTAGTCTCGGCTTCTTGTACTTGGGTGGTTGCTTTTAAATAACTCTGCCAAATCCCACTACCTTATTCCATGCCAAGCTGCTGACTGCGATCTGCATAGATCCACCAGCTTCTACTAGTGGCTCTAAGGTTCCTTTAATATCAGTCTGCAGTTGTTCCTCCCATGGTGCTAATATAAAGGGGTTAATGGTTTCTAGTGTTTCCATCTTAATATTTTTTAGCACATCTGCCACCTAATATAACAGGGAGCGGTGGAATCTTTGGAATTTCCTGATACGATCCATATTCCTGTGGAGTGGGTTGGTTTCTGGTAGAGTGTGGATGTCCATCCACATCTTCACTGCCCGTTTCCAGAACCGGCTTTGCGCCGAGGCAATGTAAGCCTCTGCTTCCGCCACACTTTGGTCTTATACAGTGATGCTCGAAATCGGTCTGACCTTCAAACACTCGTCAATTGTTCTTGGGCCCCACCGCCAAGGACTTAGCGTCATTCTTTTATTGAGCGAGCCCTCCTAAAAATGAGGGCTGCTGTAATATTCTGTTCATGGAGAATATAAACTTTTATGTACATTTACTTGAATCTTTGATCAATCCTAGTATGAATTCAAGATGCCGAACAACTTGCTCGGACAACTCGTGCGACAATCCACACTTCCAGGCGGCAGATTGACCGAAGAGCAACGTGGAACAGCCTGCTCCAAACAAGATGTACGGTGATCCACATTGGGAGCTGGTCGAGTGACTGAAGTAAGATCTATAACCATCCTGCTGTACTTGGCAGTGGCTAAGCCATGTATCTCGTGGCGAAGTGACTCCCAACCAATTAAAAAGTTAGTTAACTAGCTAATGACTTAGCAAGGTTGACCCTTAGGGGAAGGCGGTACCGGAGGGCAGTATGTTCCGACAGACCGTCGCCCAACGCCCTCCCTCAACCCCGCCAATGGTTAATCAATTGATTAACGCCAACGTTCAAACTCAGTCTGCCCCGCGGTCGCTCGTGAGAAGAGGCAAACTACACATTCTCAGGTCTACGATTTTTATTTAGTGTGATCACTTAAAATGATTAGAGAAATCCCTATCACCCTCCTGCGCCTCCCAACTGAGGTGCTCCAACAAATCTTCTTATATTTACCCGTCCAAGACCTATATCAAAACGTTGACTTCACGTGCAAGAGACTCAGGGATTCCGCATACCCTGTCTATCGGAGCAAATACGGCCGAGGCCCAGCACCTGTTACTGATGAAGTTAACAAGTGGAAACTGTTCGCTTTGAGGAACGAAGTGTTTCTGAAACATACAGATGGTACTAGAGACGAGACGATTGATGACTTTCTCAGAATCTATATCAACTACCCCAATGATCATATCATCGAGGATACAGAGAATATCATCTACTATCTTCATGAGAATCCCAATCAGGGACTCGAAGCTATCATCGCGGCCTTGAATGTGCAGCAGCGCCGGGAGGAATCTCTGCATATTTGGAGGGAGTACGGTGATTCGTTGACGGCCGATGGGAAAGCCAGGCTACAGGCACGGTTCGACCTAGATTTCCGCGTTTCGTGGGATGACTACGCTGTCGGGGTGCTGAATCAGTGTCTATTAGCCGCAGTCACTACTGATAATATGGGCCTCTTCAGTATACTGACGGAGCTTATCATCGAAAAGCGCGGTGAAATCGCGTACCTCGAGGCATCACTCGCTGCTTCTCGATCGGGAATACCGGAAATGCTTCAATACCTGCTAGGCACTTTTGATATCAAGTCTAATACCAAGCATTTAGACGACTTGCTAGAGACGGCAATAAAGTTCAACCGTGCACATATCGCAAAAGTCTTACTCGACTCTGGACTTTTTATTAGTCTAACCAACCCTTATAAGCGTGCTTTAAATTATGGCTATGTTGATGTTCTTTACCAATTCCGAAAACACTCGTCAGACATTATAGGAACCTACTTCGGTAACGGCGAGTTGCAAATCGCTTATGCCTTGATGTATGGACAAAACAGTGATGCGACCATTAAATTTCTTGTCAAGGATGTTTCTGCAGACATTAATGCTGTAGGAAGAGATGGACTCGCTGCTGTGCACGTTGCTGCTGAAAATGGCCTAATTGAAGAGCTTAACCTCCTAAGTACGTTAGGGGCTGATATGAGCACTTGTGGATTCATTCAGCAGACGGCTATGGAGATTGCATATTGCAACCAGCATAAATTACCTCTCGATCCCGCTCTCCCGAAGGATATCATTTCGCTAAAGCAAAACCTCTCTAAGATGATTCTAGGAAAGCTCAAGGATCAACGAGTTAAGCACTTGGCGACCACGTACAACAAGAAGGCATCCGAGTGCGAAAGTGCGTACGAAGATGCGGAATATCAGTTGGCCGCCATATGGACCAGAAAGATTGGACTGCAGACCATGCAGCAGCTGCACCGCAAACTTGAGACTTCACTATACACGTCGGTCGTACGAGTCTATGGTATGCTTATGCATTTTGACAAAGTTTTATGTTCCAACAATCAGTTGCGAGGAGAGGTCTCTATCAAAGATGCCGTGGAGGGACTTCTCCCCAAATCACTTCAGGAGCAGCATCTAGCATGCTGTGGCTCTGATGTTTTAACTAGAGAGGATACCACAAATTTCCTGTCTTTCATGAAAACGGATGCTGGCTGTGCCCTAACTTTAAGACAAGCTTCGTTCCACTTTGACGAAATTCGTATCTGGTTGCGTCTCGAGGCAAGGGTCGAAAACATTCAAGGATAAATGTACATCTGGGTGGTGCTTAAAGAAGTTCTCATACGATGTCATCGATAGGACTGGTTCACACGAGCAATTATTGCAATTCGTGATCGTCTATCAAACAAATGTATGGCCCGTGTCATTTGGACATTGCATGAAACTTTCTCTTCTTGTAGGTAAAGACAACGTTGCGGGTTAAGGCTAAGAAATACATCAGACGCCGCGAAGATATTGATGTTTACCCGAAAGATCTAGAGGGAACCTTCATCGGCAATCTGCATTAGGCTGATATCACTCAAGGACTGCATAATTTGTAGACATAAACTCCTGAAGAAGTAAGACAGACTAAGCTATTCTTCTCACTTCCCATCAACATTTTGGTGACGACCAGCAGAGAAACAAACAGATAATGCTCATATGCGTAAACGCATGCCAGTTGGTGTTGAACGGACTGGCGATCCTGGCCCACATCCTCCATCAAGGCGCTCGGGCCTGCAGCTTGTACGTGTCGTGATAAAAGTAGCCATTTAATCCTCTCCATTCATGCCTCCAGAGTTTCTTGTTCATCCCATCGACTTTATGCTCATAAGACTTCCAACCTGCCTCTAGACGGCCGATGAATTTATAACTTGAGACCTCAGTACTAGGCGTACTGCTCTCGGGGCCTTTGTCGGCGCTGTTGGCAAAGGTCACCTTGGATTTGCCTTTCCCACTTGCCAGCGCTGCATCTTCCGTCTTCAATGTACCGCGAACTTTGGCCTTATCATGATAGAATATGGCCGGGTCGTTGGGATCCGTTACCCATTCTGATACGAATTTGAGGTTCAGTTCCCCCCCGACAGTGTATTTGTAGAATTCCCCGTGAGGGCTGTGGTAAGGTTCAATTGTAAACTCCCTGTATTCAGCCCGCTGTTGCCCAAGTTGTGCTTGCGGGTTGCGAAGGCGCTCTGGTAACTGTAAAGTTTTGCCGCTAACAGTGGTGGATTGTTCCCCAAGCTCGCTGGCTGGCGATTTCGAGCTGGACTGGGAATCCTTGGGTTCCGCGGCAAGAAGGGCTTTCCCGTAGTCTTCGAATCTCACCCATTCAGTGAGCTCTTCCTTTTTCTGACCCTTAAGTGACCACGCGGGCCCTGTTTGACTGACAGTCAAAACGAGGAAGAGCATACATTCTCGGACCGAGACACTTCCCTTGCCTTTTTGCTGTAAGACGCTTTTGGTATCATGTTTGATGGCATCGGAGTAGGAGAGCGTCCAGGTACCACTAATGTTCTCTCGACGAAGGAACACGGTCGCTTTGTAGTTGGTCATGAACGCGTATTTCACCTCGGCCGCCCACATGTCCCGTGAGACTTGCCCTAAAGAATTGCATGTTACAGTAATTATAATACTCTTGGCTCAGAGGTTTAACTACAGCATACGAACCTAAGAATCGACGCAATTGCTTCTCACAGTCATGGCCTCCCCCCTGTGCCCGCTGAATATACGCATTTGGCGAAGTGCCCCACGGGTGTTTCGCCTCACCAAGTGCGCGCGTCTCCTTCTGCACCAACAACGCATAGTCGGGTATCGACCTCTTACCCTTCTCTTCCTTCTCATCGGTAGCTTGGGGTACCGACCAGGACAGCATCTTCCCGGCCGCGGTCCAGTCACTAAACGCGGCAACGTAGCCCAGCTCTTGAGCCACACCACCCACTGGATTCAAGACATGCGTAGCATACCGGGCGCTGGTGGATATCTCGGCCCCGCATACGTAATATTCAGTATAATTGATATCTTTCCCATTTGTCACTTGTGCTGACATTGCGCGCTGGTGCCATGTGACAGCATGCACATTTATAAATTCACAAAGCTTGCATAATTACAGTACAGTACAGGGAATCAAAAACAGCTCAATAAACTACTATGAGCGTCACCGGTAGGCGTAATTACTCGACATCAGCCAGTAGGAGTCTTAATAAATGAAGGTCTGATTCTCTCAATCTAGCTGCAAATGGTCGTTTAAATACACAGACAATAATAAGCAATCTAGCCCGATAAAGCAACTAGAAGAGATATAACTTTTGAACCGTGGAAATAACAGAAATCTCTGCATAATCTCGGTGAAACGGAGGTTGTGGTTCCGATATCCCAAATAGGAAGGCGTCATGTACAACTGACGGTTGACAACTACTCATGCCAAGTTTCGGGCAGTGGGGCCGACGAACAATTGACAAGTGTTTGACAGTCAGACCGATTTCGAGCATCACTGTATCCTGGTAAGGGGATACTATAATATATCTGAACAGTTCGCTTCTACACCAACTTCAAACACACATAGAACTAGTCTTATGGTGACACTAGAGGTATGCTTAAAAAACGCCCTGACCCTTGATAGCTCGAATTCTAAATTCTCTCGTTGCGATAGTCATCCTGTCCTACTTTAACACGATGTGGCCCCTTGGTTCTGGATGATGAAGAACTGGGTAAGGTCTGTCATTAAATTATTTAATGCTGCGTGTTGTGGATACTCATTTGTCTAGCTTTGTCTTCGCATCGGGGAGGACCTGGAGGTAATAAGATCGCTGGGTAAGCTGCAGTTGGAGGAAAGTGTTCTTAGCAGAACCTGTCGGGCGGGATACTTGCTGGGTTTCAAGACATGGCCTGACGAAGAGATTGGTGAAGAGAACCTTCATGCAGCCTCTCAAACACCAATAAAAACTGACCGTGGAATGTTACTCTAGAGAATAGCACATTCCGCCTGTATAATAACCAGATACTTCCTCCAGAAAATGTTGAAGGATCTTCCAGCACTACAGCTAATAGAGATAAGCTTCTCCTACCCAAAGCTCTACGTTTTCCCAACAGGCTGTGGTGGTTCAGGTATTCGAATTCGAGAGTTTACAAGTCAAACTTCATCTTTCTATGAAGTCCCCAATCTTCGTGGCCTGCTCAAGCGTTGGCTTCAGGCTTTCCAACTGTTTTTTGAAAGCAGGAAATTGCTCGCTAGCTGAGTCTTCAAGCATCCGTATTCTTTCGTGTTGGCGGCCACTCTTTACCATTAATTAGGCCTTTTTTGATACTCAAGGGATTAAACCTAGAGCCTAAGCCTAGCCTAAAGCCAGCCCAGGACCGTCACAGGCAGGTAGAGGCTAATTAAAAAGTGATACGAATCTGTGAGATCATGTGATCACTAGCGGCGTGGCCGCTAGCTACTCCAACCCCCTGAGGATTCGACCCCTCAATAGATAGAGAGATACATCGTCAAGAAGAGTCTATCGAAGCAATAGAATTGAGCCCTATCGTTATAGGCATCCGCTCCTTAGTAGGCTACGTGCGTGTAGCCGATACAGACGTCATTCTGCCCTCTCCTTCCACTGGGCCTGTACGATTCGTAACATTCTTCAATACTTAGATACATGTGAGAGGCAGGATTCTCGATTAGTTAGTTAATTATTTAATGTTGGCCAGAAAGATACAGTGGCACGACAAATGTATTAGTGAAAGTGTTTCTAGCTTTTCAATTCGCCCATAGCGGGCACCCGCCATCTCGAATACAATTGAAGCTTTCCAACAACCACCTTAAATATTGCCTATAGAAAACAACTAGTTAGCTAGTGAACTTATTTGGTTCAATTCTGGTATGACCTAATTGGTTGTATTCGCTGCAGCGAGGCGCTGCCCGCTTTTGAGGAGGCTCACCACCCCTCTCTACCACTTGCTCTGTTAGGGGTTGATATGTTTGTACTAAACTATACCATGCCTATATACACGAAGGGTCTGTTAAAGAAGAAGAGGTACAGGCGCTGTGTGCGGAATAAGAAATGGAGGGCAGTAAGCGATTGATATGTTTGTACTAAACTATACCATGCCTATATACACGAAGGGTCTGTTAAAGAAGAAGAGGTACAGGCGCTGTGTGCGGAATAAGAAATGGAGGGCAGTAAGCGAGGGTGGGTCATCGTACGAGGTCGCGTAGCGACCGAGTTCTGTCTCTTAGGGCACTTCGTACGAGGGGCCCATAACATGCTCAATCACTTCAGATGCTCTTTGCTCGTGCTTTTGGCATTATGTAGCAGTCAAAATACCCCATGAAGCTCTACAGGTCTTCTTTTTATTTTCTCGTTTCTGCTTATTGTAGGCATTGGCTTCATGGAGCTCCTTAACTTCATGTTGTAGAAGCACGGCATCCCCAATAGCAATCTGGCTATACTGTACACTGGCTCCTTAGACTCCGTGTACTTAGTGACTAGCTGGCCAATCGCTCCTTCCCGGGCGCCCCCCCTTGCCCGCCCGCGCCGGCGCGCTCTCTCTTTTGCCGAGTCCTTCACATCACCCAATTGGCACTTTGCCTTCCACGCTCGCCGCCCAGGGATCGCTACAGTGCGACCCGAAATGCCCTTCCGTGTTCTGAACAGACAATACTTGTTTTCAAACCCTAGTTCCAAAAAACTAGCTCCCAAAGGTGCTTAGCGTATATTTCCGGCTCGCATCAGCCAAGGTACGCGTACATGGCCTTTTTGGAGTCCAATGTAGACAAAACCAAGATGTACAATAGACTTGTAATATATATATATATATCTAGCATTTTATGAGTATCACTTTTGCAGCACTAAAAGCGTAGCGGTAGTTGGACCAGCTTATTAGATTTGGTGAAAAGAATCCCGGCAGCCCAAAGAGACGCTTTTACTTGATGCCTTAATCAACTTCTGATGGGTCCTGGCATTCTCCATTCCGCCAATTGCACTGGGACAGGTATAAACCTAGGCAGATCTTAGCAATGTGTCACAACATTTTGAATGGTTAATCTCAAGTATGATGGACATACCTGCATTGAAATAGGCGAAGGTTTCTGTTGTTATACAAAATTAGTTCATATTCTAACATATTAGAAGATTTAGTCGGAGATATACCGGCGTTGGTTAATGCACTGTCCTGGGTTATTGAATCTTGAGCCATGTTGAAGCATCCTTCCCATTTGTAAGCGTCGGATCCACCAAGCTGCTGATTATCCTCTGCGGTAAATTAGCGACGTAACACATCAGCGTCTCCAAATCCGCATCCCAATTGCAAACATATCAAGAACAAAAGAGGTACCCACCCATGACATATGCCTCGGTGAAGAACGAGACTGTGTGAGTTAACTCGTGCAGTATGCTGACCTCCGCAGATATGCTTATAATCTCGTCCAGCACTTCGCCCTTGACCTCTTCGATATCCTTATTCGCGTATTCAGCGAGATGTTCTGACCATCCTTCCTCGCCCCAGCTCAATGGACATATAGTCAAGACATCCATATCGCATTCACCCCTGGAATTAGTGATTGTATTTTGCATAAAAGCCCTAAGACCTTCATTTTCCTCACATTTGCCAGCCATGGAGATATCGACCATATTTGCTATGATGGTACTTTGATAGATTACTGAACATCCATTTGAGTATCAGAACCCTCGCAGGAATAAGGTCAGGGGTGGGTACTAACATTCGGGCCTGCCCTCGACATCCGTCTGCTGCTCTCCATTCTCATCAAGTGCTAAACCAACATCTTCTAGGTGGTCGTCATCGCAGAAAATCGTAATGTCAAGCAAGTCCGAAGCAAGCGCTTCATTTAATTGATGTGCAAACCCTTGATCAAGAGAAGACATAAGATTAGTGTTTAGAATATCATTCTTAGTGCGTAGGAAGCTGTAGAAGACTCACAATCCACACGCTCGATTTGAGACTTGGCAGTTTCGACTGCGCTTTGTTCCTGCGGGTCAAATATTCCGTATAAAGCCATGAACAAGTCCAGTTGTGCCTTGTCTCTGGGGGAGAGTTGTTCCCTGGTAGTATCCAGGCTGCTATTCAGTCTAGCCAGGCCTTCTCTAGTACTCGTGAGCTGCGGAAGCATAATATTAGATTTACAAAATTCTCTAAACGGATCACTCTGTACCTGACGTCAGCCACTGACCATTTCCTGAATAATCGCGAAGGTATCCTCTAGATAAGCAGCGTTACTACTGTCACAGCTAGTATCGAGTTCCATATTAGTCCTAGTCCAGTGAGCAAATGTAAAGGAGCAGTGCTGGATTGTCAACATGGCCACGAAGAGCCTCGCTGCCAGCGCCACATTAGACTTGAGAATCATTTGATATAGTTGCTCTCAACCGAGCGTCACACAAGAAGTTAGGTAAAGGAATTGCAGCGGATCTGTGTCTGAAAGGCCCTACGGCAGGACCCCCTCGTTACTTATAATAAACGACCCATGACATCGTTTATCCTCCGTCTATAGCGAGCCAGTTCCCGTCGTGCCAATGACCAAATGAGCAAATTATGATTAACACTGCTTAAGAATCTCGCCTGTGTTCGACGTGAACACATCGGCCTTCTTGCATAAATTGATCAACAACCAACATTAGGCAATCATTTGCCTTTGAGACTAACATGCGCCTGTGTTCAACGTAAAGATATTAGTTTACTTTTCTAAGACTTCGCACGACATTTTACATATAAGTATTTCTGCATCATCCGCCAATATGGCTCTTGAAGGATATTCTTGAAGGCTGGAATCATTTACAGAAATGTCTATTCTGTTTATCCTCTTTTTGCCCTGTGTGTTGGCAGTGGTTATTCGGGATAGATCTCGGTATTCCTTTGGCAACCACTCGCTGCCCATCTCCAACAGTCACGTTTCACATTACCTGTCCAGTCCTTTACCCAAAAACTCTCAAGAAATTCCGACGAGTGCCGTGTCATTTTCTACAGGCTATAATAAGACAACGCTGGTAAATCCAAGCAAAACACCTTCTTCACCCTGGACTGCAACGCACTCGCGGACTACCCTTGCCAGCAGTGATGTGATCAGTCATAGCGAAGCGAGTCTCTTATCCTCGGAAGTAAATTTTGGATCAGGCAACTACTCAAATTCAACCGCTACGGCGTCGAGCTCGAGCCAGCCATTGTCTGTTGTTACTCCATTACCAGCCACGCCCACTACCGCGCATTCCCATGCTACTGTCCAGGTAGACGCCATTACATCTGAGATCGCAGGCCTCATTTCCCTCGTGAGTTCCTGGAAGGCCACTCCAACCACACTCAAATTGGAGACACTGCAGAAAATCAACAAAGCCCATCTAGAGGTGGAGAACCTCTTATCTGACCTGGGCAATCAACCGACAAATCGTGGTTGTACTCTAAAGACGAGGAACGCATTGGAACAAGTTGGGGAAGATATGGTTGACACCATCGAGGACCTATCTTGTATTAGCTCAAATCTTGAAGAGATAGAGAATGGTATAAGTGCAGATGAGGTTACGGGAGTCGATAACGCGTTGGAAGGTCTGATAACCGCCAGCCAAAGTATGGTCAGTGAAAGCAACGACAGCGACGCTAGCTCGGATATCTCAGCAAGCAGCTCTGGAAGTACCTCCTCGTGCACGTCGACTTCTATCGTGCATCTAACAACTTCTTGTCCTTCTGCTACAGTCACCTCTCATGGCTATGTGTTTCTGACCGCGACGTGTACTCCTACGGTTGCAACCAACCCTGCTGGCTGTCCAGTCATCACAACCACTATTATTCAGGAGACTACAGACTACGATGAACCTTTTGTTGTTTGGGCGGAGGATGCAGACACCGCACATATAGATGACGTTGCAAGCATGATCGACGCAGCTTTCAATACAGCGGAGTCCTCTTGGATATTGGACAAGGGTGCACCCATATATACGGGCTCATCATCGCCATTCATGAGCTCTTCGATCTTTCCACCAACTGCACCTGATATTTTAGAAGTCTCTATGACCTATTCCGGCTCCGCAATCCATTCGAGCCCACCAAACGTCATAAGTCAAGCCACTACCACCCCCAATTGTTTTGCAGACGGGGCTGCATGGTTAAGCCCCACAAGCTGGTGCGATTGCGGATCCAATTCGACGTACAGTGCGCTGCCGACAACCTCTGGGGCTACCGAAATAAATTGTAATTATATGTCCCTACCAACCTTGACCATCCAACCAGCGACTACAAGCGCTGCACCAACAGATATTCCAGGTGTTAATGGTGTTCCCGGCTGCGTAGCAGTGGTTGCCAGCGATCAAACATCGGACTATTGCAACTGCGGTGGTACTCCGGCTCCTACTCTCAGCGCTACCGTGGACGGACTCATGAATTGTGCCTACACTACTCAACCCACAGAAAGCTATGACCCAGTGTCAACTTCACAGTACACGCCGCCCTACGCACCCGGAAATTGCGACGAGAACGTTGTTATATGGTGCTGAGTTGTTGGAGTAACAGCCGTGCTTAATAGCCGACATAGACCTTGTTACTTTCATCAGTCAAGAGCCACCATGGAGTCTTATGAGCCTAATAATGTCTCGTTGGTGGTGATCGTAGATTCTTACACTGACATATCAATCTTGTTAAGTGCCTTTGTAAAGCGAATCATCTGTACAAACAAACAAACAAACAATTTATTAACGCCCGGCGGCTGAGCCGAAAGGGCAACTATCACTAAGGTACTAGTACATTTCCTATCGGGTGCCATGTCTCCTTCTAGCCCGTACAATTTCACTTTTTAGCATATGTCATGCCGTCTATCAGGATTGTAGGAGATTCTCGTGGGTTAGTAGTTTTGTTAGCAGGCTTGCTTGAAGGCGCTTCTCCAAGTGTTCAACATCCCATCTTTGGCAGTTAAAGCTCGCCTACCGTGTCTGCCACAAGGTGGTTGGTGTGAGTTAGGTTGGGAAGAGTGGTAATTTGTGTTTAACTATATGGTTAAGTAATGTCAAGTCGGCTGGTGGCGATTGCAAACCATATTGACGCCCGTACCACTTTTAAGTTTGGACTCTAGTTTTAATTATTTAAGGGCAATTTCCTGCCCAAGTAGAAGGATATGTTGCCTTGGTGTGTGTTGGTGCATTACAGCATTTCTATTTAATATACTATCCATCTCTAACATTAAAAGAGAAAATACTCTACCATCTCTCTTACTTGTCCACATTTACACTAATCGGTTTCCACAACATTGATTTGGTAGAGGTATCCATTTAATCTTGCCATGCCTGTCTGGAGCTAGGCCAGCATGCTTGCTTCTTTGCAGGATAATTAATTATATAGCAGTCAAGTATGCTTGCCAGGGAGGGCCGCATCCACCCTTTTCATGTGTTTGCCTACTTTCTCGGGCAGGCCTTTGCTAGTGTCTTGTTGGGATCGTGTAATGTTAAGTATGGTTAATTTCATCCTGGGGAGCTGTATGTATGGCATGGGGTCCTCTTGGGTTGCTGCCTTGGCCTGCACTTTAGCAAGGCCTAGTAGTTTATTTTCCTTGCTTGTAAAGATCCAGCAGATTATAATCCTATTTCTATTTTTCCACAGTCTTCTAATCAGCTTGTATATCAGGCACACGTGCTCCTGGCCCGACTGTTATCGCGGGTTCCCCAGGGAAAGTGCGGCTGCTTTATTGCTTGTTAGTAGCGTGATTTTAAACAGTTTTAGTACTAGTAGCATCTTTAATGCGTGTGCCATTGCTGCCAGCTCTCTCAAGTATGGGTTCTGCTCCAATCTTGCGCCCAATGTAATAGAGAAGGCCTTTAGTCTCGGCTTCTTGTACTTTGGCGGTTGCTTCTAAATAACTCTGCCAAATCCCACTACCTTATTCCATGCCAAGCTGCTAACTGCAATCTGTATAGATCCACCAACTTCTACTAGTGGCTCTAAGGTTCCTCTAATATTAATCTGCAGTTGTTCCTCCCATGGTGCTAATATAAAGGGATTAATGGTTTCCAGCATTTCCATCTTAATATTTTTTAGCACATCTGCCACCTGATATAACAGGGAGCGGTGGAATCTTCGAAATTTCCTGATACAATCCGTATTCCTGCGGAGTGGGTTGGTTTCTGGTAGAGTATGGATGTCCGTCCACATCTTCACTGCCCGTTTCCAGAACCGGCTTTGCGCCGAGGCAATGTAAGCCTCTGCTTCCGCCACACTGGTTGCAACGGTGAGGAATGTTCCCACAATTGCTTGAGCTCCAACCCGTTGGACCCGGTTGATGGGCCCGATGGCCTTATCTTTAAACGCGTGCATCCAGACATTAGAGGCGTAGTCCACCACTGGAGTAACCATTGATGTGAACAACTGCCGCGCTGTTGAGGGGGATAAGCCTCTGAGTCGTTTGAGCTCCATTGCTGCTTCTAGGCCCTTGGACGCTGCCCTGGCTATATGTGCCTTGTATTTGAGTCTGGTGTCCATCACTACTCCAAGGATCTTGACGTGGTCTTTGGGTTCAACAGCTTGTTCCTTGATGGTGAAAGGCTCCTGTTCTGATTTGTGTGCTTTGGGTGTGAAGTGTATAATGGCCGTTTTCTCTGCTTCAAATGTTGCTCCACTCCTCCTCTCCCAGTCAAGTGCTTCGTCAATAATTTTCTTAATGCCTTCCCGGTTGCTCCGCGCAGTTGGCCCGGTCACCCACGCGGTGAAGTCGTCCACGAAAGCGATCGCTCCGCCGCGGCTGTCGATCTGTCGTTGCACGAGGTCTGCGTTGAAGAAAAGGAACAGGATTGGTGATAGGGGAGAGCCCTGCGGTAGTCCAGCCTGTGGTAGGCTTTGTACCTCAGACCCTTGCCCATTGATTTGGATGGTCGCTGTTCGTTCCGAGCAGAAGGCCTTGACCCACCGGATCAGACTTTCTGGTATGCCTCGCGCTTTCATCCTCTGGAGTAGTCGTTCTTTGCAGACCCCATTGTAGGCTCCTTTGACATCGAAGCTGATCAAGCTCAGGACCCGACGGCCGCGCCAGGCCGTGTAGATTTGCTCTTGCAGGAGCAGGAGTGCCTGTTCGGTTGATCACTGTTTTCGGGCTCCAAAGTGACTGGTTGGGAGTAGGCCGTACGTTTCCACTGCGTGTGAGATCCTTTCCGCCACCACTGATTCTAAGACCTTGCCCAGTGTCGCGAGAAGTGAAATCGGCCTCCAAGCTTTCGCAATGGTGTAGTCCTCTTTGTTTGGCTTTTTAAGTGGTATAATCTTCGCATGTCTCCACTGACTTGGTAGCGTGCCCTCTTCCAGCGACGCCTGGAACAAATCAAGAACCCTGTGTTTAACCGCGAGCCAGGTCATCTTCCAAACTATCGCCGGTAGACCGTCTTCTCCAGGTGCCTTCCATGATTTTGCTTTAAACAGTTGTCGTTCTATTTCCTCCATGGTGATGGCAGGCATCTCCACTGGTGCCCTTTGCGGCCTGGCTCCTTCCTCCTCAATGTTGTTTGGCAGAGGAGGAAAGAATTTAGCCAGTAGCTCTTCTGCTTGTTCCTTATGGTCGGTGGTGGTGGTACCATCTGGTCGGACGAGCTGCGGTATTTTCCCGAATGCTGTATCATCTCCCGACTTCAGGTACTTGGCGGCCTTCCATATGTTGTTGTTGTCTGCAAGGAACTCCTTCCAGTGGTTTTTCTTTTGTTGCCGGATAGCATCATGGTATTGCTTCGCCGCACTTTTAGCTGTCTCTTCTAGGTGTGATGCGGTTCGTCCTGCTCGTCGCTCCGAGCGGGCGTGATTTCTCCAGTATGTGTAGATATAGCGGAGTTGTGTCAAGTCCGTTGTCCACCATCTCTTTGCGTATGGGGATGGTCTGGCCTTTGGTGTCAAGGCATGCACTGCCTCCAACACCGCAGACATTAGTCGGTCGGTTCTCTGCTGTACCGTGCCGTCCAACGGCAAGCTGTCCAGGCTTGTGGTAATTCTGGCATTAATCTCTTTCCATGGCGCGTTTTTGAGCAGCAGTCGTTCCTGCTGTTTGGCAACCGGAACCGGAACGTCAAACACAGTCTCGATTGCGCGGTGGTCGGAGCCGTGCTCTGTTCCATGTACTGCACACTTAACCATGGAACCCGTCAGATTCTCCGAGGCCAGGACGAGGTCGATAGTTGACTCGTAGTCTCCACCCTGTCCTCCCCCCTGCCATGTCTTTGTGCCTCGTTTTAGTAGACTGCTGAGAGCAAATTCATTCATAAGGTCAATGATTGGATCCGCTTCGCCCTGTCTCTCCAAAGACACGTCGTCTCCTCCCCAAAGTTGATCATGTCGGTTGAAGTCCCCCACGATCAGAACTTCCACCACTGCGCCTGTACCTCGCCTTACCTTGGTAATTGCCTTGCGTAGGCTACTGCATGTATCACGCAAGGCTTGGGCATCTCCCCCTTCCACATAAACTGATGCCATGAAAATCAATCGCTCGGGAAGCCGGATGACCGCCGCTGTCAGATCCGGGGATTCAATCGGCACCTGCTCCGCTTCCACGTCCTTTCTTACCCAAAGCATGCTCCGGATTGCCCATCTGCCTTCCCTCCATGCGGAGGGGACCATCTTCGTCCATTTGTGATGTCCCATTGGAGTTGTCAAGAGTCGGCCATTAATTCTTCTCGCTTGGGGTTCTTGGATTGCTATTGCCGCTGCGTCCTGAATTTCTTCGTCGTTCATTAAGCTGTCATGCACTGCGCCCTGTTTCCTTACGTTTAGCTGAATTATTCGGAGCGTCTTATTCATGTTGCACTGGATAGAGCTTCCGACAGTTTCTGCTGTACGATTCATGTGGGCCTCCGCACGGAACGCACTTGAGGACTGTCTCGTTGCAGATGCTGTGGCGGTGGCCTTCCTTAGCGCATTTCGCGCACTTCTGGGCGTTGTTGCATTGGAATGCCTTATGTCCAATCTCTTGGCAGTTGTAGCATTGTGTCGGTCGTGGTCGGTGTTCAAAGGCGCTGGTTACGCCAGATTCACCCCCAGCGTGGAAGAACCCTTCGGCCAGGAGCCTTCGTGCATCGGTGCCTTTGGTCAGGTACACCACCATTGATCCATAGGCCTTCGCATTCTCCTTTTTGCTGAGCCACGCGATCTTGGCAACAGTGGTTTCATTCTCCTCGCTGAAAGCTGCTGCAGCCCCTGCTCGGATCTCATCGTTTTCATCTAGCACTGCTGTTTTCCTAACACTGTCGACTTTGATTGGATAGAGGTCATCGCGGAGCACCCGGGCTCCTGCGCCAATTGTTGCTTCAGCAACCTTCTTAACCAGCTGGTGTTCGGCTTCATCCCGGCAAGCAATTCGGACCCGCTTTGTGTTCTTCGGGTCCACCGTAACCGCGCGACAGCGCCAGTTAGTGTGGTTTTCTATTGTCCGGATCTCTTTCTCCACTGCTGCCCTAATCGGGCCTGCGGACATTCTCTCAGTTCCATTATCAGCCACATTTGAGGTATCTATCGTGCAATATAGCGTATCGGTGAAGGTGGTCGGTGTCGTGTTAAACGATGAGAGAGTCCGTATGTTGCTTGGTTGGCTGGTTGGAGGGGTACGGGCGACATCTGCATAGGACGGGCTGCTTGTAGAGTCTGGGATGGTTATAGAGGCGCGTAGGGATTGAATTTCGCGAAGTGTCTCGTCATGGTTGGTTTGGGATGTGGCCAACTCATTGCGCAGCTCCGCCAGTTCCTGCTGCATCCCAGCAAGAGCTCCCGCAAACTGAGTTTTGACTTCCCTTAGTTCTTCTTTGTGGCTTTCATCCCTTCTCTTAATTTCTCTTCGTAAATTGACTAACTCTGCGAGCAGTTCAGTCATTTGCGGGTTGCTGTTACCAGTTTCTGTTTCGTCCTCTGAGCTGTCGACGCGTTCTGCTGCGGTTTCATGACGGGTCTTTGGTCTGCCTCTCCCTCGGCGTTCAGTTTGACTGCCCAACGCATATCTTGTAGCTTCCTCTTCCTGTTCCCGGGCATAGTTATTCGGTGGTCTGGTGATTCGTTTGGGTCGTAGCCGTGGCGGTGATTCTTCGCGTTCGTCGCGGTCGGGGGGTTCAGGGGTTCGTGTTTCGGCCCGTCCCGCGCGCGCGTCGCGTGTCGGCATCTTGCCCAACAGCCTTCGGCAAGTCGTTCGGAGACGGATCGAATGGTCTTTATGTAGTCGTTCGAAGCCTCACGGTCCTTGGCAGATCCCAAGCCAATACAGTCCCAAGCCAATTTTGGGTGATACAGTCCCAAGCCAATACAGTGAAAGTCCCCAAGCCAATACAGTAATCATCTGTACAGCGATGCTCGAAATCGGGCTGACTCTCAAACACTGGTCAATTATTTATTGGCCCCACCACTAAATGCATAGCGTGATTCTTTTATTGAGCGACCCACCCCAGAATGAGGGCGGCTGTAATATTCCTTTATAGAAACCATGAAGCTTTTGTGGTATTTTACTTTTGTATACATTTACTTAATATTTGACTGACCCCAGTATGTGCAGTATGCCTGATTACAAGATGTTGCTCCAAACAACATGTGTCCCATCGCTGCGTGCTGTGGCAGTTCCGCCCCGCGAGGTAGAGATTCCTCGCGACTGGAATAATCTTTACACCAGCACAAGCACTAACTAGTAAATCATATTAAAGCTTCCCTCTGAAGTACAGATAGTCTGCGGTTCTAATTGTGTAGTGTTGAGATAGCCTCAGGCATCAGCTGGCGGTCACGTGCTCTCCGCACCACTGACTTTCCACCGATCGCCCTTCTAGATAGAGAATCAAGGCTTCTCATGGCGATCGTCCACCTCCGAGTTCCCGACATGTAGTTCTGACTGAGATAGGTGGCCCTTCATCCGATCACGTAGGGTTGTAGGAGGCACATTATATATGCGGCTAGCTTCCTGAGGAGTGCGGATTTTCCCATTTTTTAAATCGTTTATGGCGCATTCGATCCTACCCTCCTGCTCTATGAATTCCTGGCGCGTTTTACGCGTTTCGTGGCATGGTAGTTGGTTAAAATAGTGGGTGGTTGACGCGTTCAAAATTTTGAAGTTCTACGGATCACCCGGGAACCACGGATCACCCGAGGAATACGTTAGTGCCTATGCCCGTAGTCTCCATGTAGCCTAGTCACCATAGCCTGGCTATGGTACCGGACCGTCGTTTCTCCGCTACGTCACACGGTACAGCTAAGTTGTGGGAATCGATGGATGGTTCTCCTATTGGGTGGCCGGTATGGCCAGCTATCTAGTTAACCTAGTTAACTTAGTTGTTAACGTAATCCACCACCGAGCGAGCGCCACCACCGAGCGAGCGCCGATCCCACAACGAAGTCGAATTCAAGTCATTTAAACAACAAAATGTCAGCAAATTCCGCAGATTCAGCTGTTCAACAAGAAGGCAGAATACTGCTTGCTATTGAAGCTTTAAAAAAAGGTCAATTTGACAATGCCCAATCCGCTGCAGCTGCATATAATGTTAAATATTCAACATTAAAGCACCGCGTCAAAGGGCGTGTTTCACGCGTTGATTTAAAGCCTAATGGCCGAAAATTCACCTCTATAAAAGAATCTATTCTTCAAAATTGGATTATATCTGCAGACCAACGTGGGCTTCCAGTTTAATATAGCCATGTACAAGATATGGCCCTTATTCTGCTTTAAAATCGTCTTGGACCAACTGCCTATATTGGAAAGAATTGGGCTAGTTGGTGGGTGGGAAAATAACCCGACTTTAAAGCCAAGTACATACGAAAATATGATTATCAACGTGCTGAATGTGAGGATCCAAAGATAATCAAGGCTTGATTTGCTTTAGTACAAAATACTATTGCAAAATATGGTATCTTAAAAGAAGATATCTATAATTTTAATGAAACTGGGTTCTCTATGGGAATAACCTCTACCTGCAAGGTATGTATTTATCTAGGACTTTTAAATCAAGCTAATAATCTCTTAGGTTATTACATCTCAGGTGGAAAGCCGTGCAAAAGCTCTACAACCTGGTGATTAAAAATGGGTAATAGTAATTAAGACTATTTAAACAACTGGAAGAGTTCTACCTCTACTTGTTATTCTACCAGGCAAGCAACACCAAGGCGCTTGGTATCTGGATCTACCAGATGACTGGGCTATTGGCGTGAGTGATAATGGATGGACCAATAATAAACTTGGAGAGTTATGGCTCAAGGAAGTCTTTGATTGGCATACCAAGTCTTCTACTATAGGCATACACTGGCTTTTAATTCTGGATGGGCATGGAAGTCATGCAACTGCAGAATTTGACCATTATTGCACACAAAACAAGATTATACCTCTTATAAGCCAGGGGGCTTGGAAGTAGGTAGATAAGTGTAGAAAGACTGGTTTTAGACCAATTTAGAAAGGTAATAGCCGGGTAATCCAGTAGATTAACGCTGAAGGTCTATCTCCAGGCCTTCGCGGAGTTCTATCTTGCGGAGCTATGACTAAGTTCTGACTAAGCATCACATGATCTCCGCTGATATGGAGGAGCATCCTTACACCTCTTTATCTACCACCTCATGCTTCTCATCTGCTTCAACCTCTTGATGTGGCTTGCTTTGGGCCATTAAAAAAGGTATATGGCCAGCAAGTTCAAGATCTTATACGAAATGGAATCAACCATGTGGATAAGATTAATTTCTTGCAGATTTACAAGCAGATACGGCCTTAAGTCTTCTTAACAGGTAATATAGGCAGTGGCTTCTCTGCAAGTGGCCTGGTCCCATATAACCCTGATCGTGTGCTGGATGGTCTTTTAATCTACTCTACACCAACACCACCAGGCAGTTCTCATAGCCAAAGATCATCTAGTTGGACTGCAAAAACGCCCAAGACTGCTTGAGATTTACAAAAACAATCTGCCTTAATACAACAACTCTGGAGACAGCGTTCAAAAACCCCACCTAGTCCTATAACTCGGGCAGTTGATCAGGTTGTTAAAGGATGTCAGGTTGCTATGGGAAATGCTTTACTTCTAGAACATGAAGTTAAGTAACTACGAAAGGCCAATGCCTACCAGAAGCGAAAGCGAGAGACTAGAAAGACCTATATAGCTTCAGGCGGCATTTTAACTGCTACAGAGGGTCACTAACGTGCTCAGCAAGCCTTTGAAGCAATTAAATCGGTTGAGCAGGAAGGTGGCAAGCTACCATGAAAACGTGCGGCACCGCGCTGCAGCAACTGCAACCAACCAGGTTATAACAGAAATGGATGCCCAGGTAGGTATAATATCTAGCTAGCAACTTTGGATAGGCCAATCTAAATAGGTTTGGTTGAATTGCCGTAGTATTTCAACCACGGTTAGGTTTATTGTAGGATCGGCGCTCGCTCGGTGGTGGCGCTCGCTCGGTGGTGGATTACGTTAGGATATCTAGCTTACTAATGTATGACTAAGCGAGGTCACCCCTGGGGGCAGGCGGTACCAGGCGGCAGTATGCTCCGACATAAGTCTGTGCGGAGATCTGTTCTTCCTAGCGTGTGTCACTGACTAGAATTCAGCCTAATTGGTAAACTAACTTGGTTGAACTACAGCGAGCTCAGGTGGGGAGCATTTGCTCTAGTGTCCCACGCTAGACATCTCAGCATTCATCCTGGCTTAAACATTGTTAAAAGCTGCATAGTGCCCTCAAATTTATCATTGGAATTGATTATAAATATCAAAAGACAATCTGGCAATGTGGGCCGCCTGTCTTAATAGCTATACTGGTTTAGAGAGAAGTGAAATCAAAGTAGGCTGGAACAAACCCACAACATCATAATTGAACCACAAAGAATCCAGAAGTTCAACCACACTAGAAGAAGGCAATCACATACGTCGTAATCGTGAACTAAGCTTTTAAGATATGCAGCTAAATTTGTGCTCCAGACTGGTCCTTTTGGGCAGTTTGGTAAGACTCAACACTATAACACAGAAGACGCAACAAAATAAGGGGTATTTCAGATGAAAAAGCTTCTAAGGTATCCCAAGGCCAGCCCTAAATTTGAGTAACTGTAGCTGATTCCAAGACTGATGCAAATGTTCTTGAACAGCAAGGCGAAAATATACCCAATAAAGCTTCAGAATGATTATAATCTCATACTGTAGATTACCAGTAATGACCAACATCAAAAAAATACCCGCCATCCAAATAATGCGTCATGACTTATAGAGACGGTTGATAGGTACCTAGACCACTTTTAGTAATTTATGCAGGCGCCAAGCGGGGCAACTTTTAGATTGAGCTGGTCTTTACGGATAGCCGCCCCACGGAAAATGGCGGTTAGAGACTCCAGATTCAAAATTGTCCTCATCTAATCTAACATAAAGGCGCAGCTTGCTACATCAGAACATGGCATGATTTCAGCTCAAGGATGAGGCGTCGTAGGGTGACTTCAGACATCGACGTTCGCCTCGCCACTGAGCGACAGAGGGCCTTTTTAGGTTCCGCGAAGGTCAAAATAGATCATATTGATATCGGACCAGAGTCAGAACTGTGCGCTGACAAAATAGAGACCCTGTGCCGAGTTTTTTGGAAAGTTGGTGTGAATCGCCATCAACAGGAGAATCATGTTAATGTTTTGATTTCACGTGCAACTTTTGAGCATGCACTCGAGCACTGCTGTATTATAGCCAATGAGCTTTGCCAAAGGACGCCAGGTGAATATCCTGTATTGGATTTTGATGGCACACCTCTGCAATGCCTTCAGGGGAAGCACCGTGTCCAAGCTGTGCGGAAAGTTCCTCCAAAAGAGCACTGGTGGATAGTGGATTTATATTTGAATGGTGAATGCCTTTAAACAAACATTGGTCGGTTGTTTCTGTGAGCTGACTGCCCTGTAGAGGTATCGGAGGAGTTGCGCAGAACGCAATCCGAAAATTATTGCCACGAGTCCTCGCCGACGACCGGGGAAATATATGTCAAGGGTCGCTGGTACGAAGAACAGGGTGATAATGCCTCCGCGGATAGATGGTGGGCGCGATTAAGCAATTGCGAAGAAGAACGCTTGGCTATGCTGAAAAAACACCCTCAAATCTGGCGGGCCTTTGACTCATTATGCAAGATTCCGGCGATTGTCTCATCAGGCGCGTTGCTTAGTGTGTGGAACAAGCTTCTAGCACTCCGTTGTGATGATGTATGATACCGTTCCCTGGATCTGCTGGTCGACTGCTGACGGTTTCAGGAACTTGTTGACTATTTAATTAGAATAAGAGTGTTCTGGGAGTCTATTGCCTTCAATGACGTGACTAAAATGAGGAATATAACCTGTGAAGATGTGAAAACACTGCAAGGCCTAGCGCCTGGTGTAAGCTCTGTTGACAGAACCCAAACAAGCAAAATGGTGCGAGGAGGGGCCCTGTTCCAGGGATTTTCGCAGGCTGAGCGGGATTGTATCTATGAAAAGCTCGTAAGTTTTAAAGGACGGATACCATCACTGCGACTTTTCTTCGAAGATGTGAACTTTCTTGCTATCGGAGCCTCCCGAATTAAAGAGTTACTTGACCCTGGGAAATGTTGGCAGTCTGCCGGAAAGAGGGCAATCCAATGCACCGTTCGCGAGACTATGGAGTTTATGTTTGAACAAACGAGTGGAAATATAGATATTCAAACATCGGAATCATCATACCGGCAAGCCACTTGCGACACCGACACGCAGTTCGATTTGGCATACCGCCAAATCTGGTTGTGCTCATTACGGTACAGTAATGGTAGGGCCAGCAAAGGCAAGAAACATACAACACTAAGTGCCAGTACACATCCTTATGCCCAGAATCAAGTTGCCCTCCTAGCTAGCCGGTTAGGGTTCAGATCACCACAGATATCCGAGGCGCTACGCTCACATCCCGATCCAGAAGTCTGTCCCTGGTATGCTTTTGATGATGACAGGGTGCCTGGTCTGAAACGTCAAGGCATTCCGTATGTTGCCACGTTTCGTGATGACAGAGAATTGCTGTTTTTAGATCGCATCCATGGTCCATTAGACGACACCCAAAGTCTTTCCTCAGGTTTTGTGTTGCGGGATATCTACATGGCTTTTTTTGGTGCCCTCCATGGCCCCAACCCCTCCCACGGCGAATGTGGCAATCAAAGTACAACAGGAACTGGATTCCGGCAACCTGGAGACCATAATGCAACAAATACTTTCTCCAAAACTGACAGCCGGCCTCAGCAGTCACCAGAGGCAAGGCCAAGCCCAACGGTCCACAGCACGTGTTCTAATCGAAATCTCGCAGCCAATAACCCTGCTAAGCCTGGTGTTGAGAGCATGCCTCAGGGTGCTACAATTCCGCCCAACACTGAATCACCACCTCCACCTCTACCACAGGCATCCGTAGAGGATACGAGACCCTCAGCTTCTACGGCGCCAAATAATATAGACAGATGCGAGACGGAGGACGAGGCAAATACTACCGATGGAGAGGCTTCCGGCAACTCAATGGAGTGGACTAGTAGTGTGAATTTCTTGAAGCAACAGCTGTATGACCAACGCGAAAACCTTCTTTCTAGAAGAAATAAAATGGATGAACTTAGCGGCACTATGCAGAAGCAGGAGACCATCATCTCCGCACTAAAGGCCCCCGAGGCTCTGGCAGGAAGCCTTGTTGACGAAGTACTGCAGGAAACAATAAGAAACCTGCGTTTCCAGATAACTGCCCGGTGGCAAAGTCTGGAAGCATTCAACTTGCGAGTACAAACAGGCGTATCTGCAGTTGATGAGAAGATTGATCAATTGGGGTTGCTTTCTGGAAAAAGCGACGGAGACATCACCCTAGGCATGCCGAAGTCTGCAATACTCCAGCAGGCACATGAAGTCTACAACTCGAACCAGAGTGACTGTCCAAACCTGGATGTCTTGACTACGGAGATGGAAACCATGCTTGGGTCGTTGTGGTTGGAGATTCGATCACTTCAAGCTTTCCTCTTAGCATCCGAATTTGGATATGCAATCAACAAGCTCTCGCTATATTCTACCAGACTGAGGAGCCTGGATGAAATCGCGACAGTTATATGGCAAAGCCATCTTGTTTCGGATACCGACAAGGAGACTTACGCGTCACATATAACTTCGTTACAGAAGGTTCAGAAAGAAGTGCTAATTGTGCAAGACAGTTTGCAGAAGCAGAAAGAGTCAGTGCTAAACATGGATGTCGAAATGTTTGAGAGTCAATGGCAAGACTGGCTTACGGCCTCTTCAGGTCTTGAAGAAAATGTTAACAAACTTCTCTCAAATTTACCCAATACAATCGCGGAAGGCGAAAATAATCTGCAGCACTACTATGTTTCAGATGTACTGCAAAAATTCAAACTGATGTTTCAAACCGAGCGCGACAATCTTGATGCATTGAAGAAAAGACAAGACGTGGTTAAGTCTTCCTTGACCGCATTCGACACTGTATTGAGATCTGAGGTGCTTCAAAATAAATGCTTCAGCCTGACCGTTAAAACTGATATTGAAAAGCATCTGGGCGCCACAAAGCAAGCCATGACAATTCCTCTGGCCAGCCTTATCCAGAAGACACGGGTGATCTGTTTGGCTAGCCAAAAAGAGTTAAAAGAGATTGAATCGCGATTCCAACAACCCCTAAGAATTGAGACAGTGCTAGATAATCAAAAAAGACTCATACTTATACAAGACGATGTGGGATGGCGACGAAAAGAGAGTCTGAGCATCGGAAAATGCTTATTCGAGATCGAAAAAACACACACTGCAGCCACGCAACACGCAGTCTCTATCTTGGGGTTAGAGGCGAGAAAAATGTCATTAGAGGCATCCGACAAAGCCAATCTTGCTGTGCACACTGAAGATTCTAGTGCGGCAAAATCAGCAATCCAGGTTTCTCAAGGGATATTGGGAAATATCGCCCAGTTGATCGAGCTTATGAAGAAAATGCATGTTTTGGTTAAAGATGTACCAGGAGTTTATAAGGATGTGGAGAAGGAAGTAGCCGAAGCTCAGCAGAGTGCAAACAATGCAAGTAAAGCTGTGGAAATGGCAACAAGCGCTGCCAACCAGGCTTCCAATAACTATACAAAGCGAAAATTCTTTGAAGAAGCTAGTCAAGATTATATGGCAGCGAAAAACTTGTGTAAGTCTGGAGCCGGATGACTGACGCTGACCAAAAATCAAGAAGAGTGCATCGGCACAAAGTAATTAGCCAGAGCTAAGCCACTCAACAACATAGAAATAAATTTAATCTTGATGAGAAAAAACTGCGGACACCACGACTTCAAGGAGCCTACTTGAAGACGCACTGTCGGAGGGAATTGGTACAGTTCTACGTCAAAAGTATCTACCAGCGTACCCCGCAACGCGAAAATATATAAATGCTTCTGCGTCTTCCATTGGCCACTACAACTGCATTTTCTATCGGTCGCACTTCTTAAAATACGCAAATTAGAGCTTGAATTCTGGCAATTCTAATAGTACTATTTACAAGCGCTCAATACTTTGTATACCACCCCTCTGCAGCGATGACAGCCTCAACGCGCCGCGGCATTGACTCAATCAACTTGTTAAAATAATCCTGCGATATCTCACTCCACGCAGCCTTTATGGCCTTTGAAAAGAGGTTGGTAATTAGTTCTTTGCTTGCTTTAAGCTCCTTTAATTTAGGATTTTGTTTATGCACGTCCTCTTTCAGTTGCGCCCAGGCATGTTCGATCGGGTTGAGATCAGGCAAGTATGGCAGCCATGCCAGCAACTGAATGTCGTTGTCATTGAACCATTTCTTGACGATTCGCGCTGTATGAATTGGGGCGTTGTCTTGCATGAAGGTAAGCTCAGGAGAATAAATACTAAAGAGATTCGCCTCCAAGATCTCGAGTTATGACTTCGCGGAGTAGCCATTTCGTGCCGATTTAGAATCCCAAGTTAAAAGATTAATATCTGAGCAACCACCACCCCAAATCGCGCCCCAGACCATTATACTGATTTGCTTGCTCTTGGAGTACGTCTGTATATTCTCTTTTTTCCATTTCTTGTTGGCGTGGTTGAGCCTGAAGCACCATTTGTTCCCCTTGCCTTTCCCGATTTCAACGCTGCACTTGTCACTAAATATAATTGTCCGCCAATGCTCCACGCTCCAGTCACGACGCTCAAGAGCCCAATCCAGACGTATTTTAGCGTGCTCTACAAGCAATTTTGGTCTGTTTTTGGCTTTCCAGTGTCCATAGCCTGATTGCTTGAGCATTTGAAGTAGGGTAGAGTTTAAGGCCATCAGTTGGGTTTGAGCTTGAATATCTCCGTAAGAAATGAAGGGATTCGCGCGGATTAAACAGATAATGGTTCTCTCGTCTCTGACATCTAAAATTCTGGGTTGACCGGCGCGTGGAACTAATTTGCCGTCTTGTCGCTTTGAAGTTTGGTCAAGGATGTACCAAACCATATTTGGCAAAATCTTAAGCTCCGCAGCAATCTCATCTCTAGAGAGTGGAGTCAGCGATAATCCAACAATTTTTCCTCTTTCATAAGGCGTCAACTCAGGGCCTTTAATAATATTATTATTTAAAGGCGCCAGAGGCCTTCGTGGTGTCGCCATTCTTGAATGAAAAAGTTGACGAGATCGCGTGGTTGACGCGGTGACGCGAATCTGGTGGATACTTTTGCACGCGACTGTATATGCACCAAACCTACAACGCTTGCACTTCACATGTTCAACGTGGTTATGCAATTTGTGGTCAGGGCTGGCCAGGAAAAAAGGTCTCAGGTAGCCAAGTGAAACCATACTTCAGAACATGTGTGTTTGTTTTTGTTTTTTTTTTTTTTTTTTTTTTTTTTTTTTTTTTTTTTTTTTTTTTTTTTTTTTTTTTTTTTGAACCCTAGCAAGGTACTGTAAGCTCGGTGCATCTTGGTCTGTCTTACATGGTACTCCTAGTGCTCCTAGGAAGTTTTGAACCTCATCCTATGATGGTAGGCTGAGTGCGATATGGTTGAGCTTAGCCCCAAGGCAAGGCCAACCCTTATTACGTATACAGTTGGCGGCTAAATCAGTCTGACAACCAAGAACTCCCAGGGTCTTGTCAAACTTATGCCAAGATAGGTTGGTGCTTATAGATGTTGGAATAATTCATTGCGCCACGCTCTAGAACAGTGTCTCCATAGGCCCTTCGGGAGAACTTGAACCTTACTCTTATTTAGATGGGCCTACAGTACGCTTCCTAACACAGGGCAGACTTGTGTATTCCCTTAACACTAGTTATTTGTACGACTTAATCAAACCATTGTTTGTCCGCTGCAGCGCTAGGCCACGGTGAGTGCAGACAGCACTGCTGCGCCCCAGGGGCGCCCGTTACTTAAAACCACGCTCCCTCCTCAACTTATTCGCCTTTTCGAGCGAAGTGGTATCTTAATAGGTCAAAGGGGCAGTCCAGAATTGATCCATAGCCGGTGGCAGGTAAATGCAGTTGTGCTGTAACAGTCTGTACTGCTATTCCATGCAAAATAACTCTGATCAAATATATCGCATGCTGGATTTGGACTCTGAAGAGCTTGACTCCTGGTGTTATACCAGGCACTGTAGTTGGTCGCATGGGAAAGATCAAGTTGTTCTTGGCTTTCAAGCGGGCGGGAGAGTCTAAAGCTTCGAGAAATATAATAATTCGAGTTGTTCGTCATGAAGTTCTTAGAATCAAACGAGGTATATGCCCATGGACCAGTACAATTATGTGTTTCCCAAGCCCGGAGTGTAATAGGTCGGCGAGGACCGTGAAAGCTCACTCGTTTCTTTTGTTCAGACATGCTTGGTTTCTTCGAGGTGATACTGATTGTTGTTCCCAAAGCAGTGCTGGTTCCTACACCTGGAGCAAGATGGCGCGGTTCAATGATTGGGGCTACTGTTGTGGAATTGTCAACTATGTTGACATTGATGCACGATGTAAATAACTAGGGGCAGATTAGAAATAAACGCATACCCAGACAAGAGGAATATCATACAAGGAATCCGCCATTTAGAAGATAGGTCGTGTTCCATACCCAGTAAAGGGTATAAGTATCACCATACGCTAATTGAGGAGGTATATGGAATGATGCATTGTGGGAATATAAGCCAGCAAGAACTGCGACTGCAATTAGTTGTATACTGAATTTGGAAATGATGTCTTACCATCCCCTTTTCGACCTTCCTGGATGTCGATAATGTCGCCGAATGTTGTATTATTAGGGAGAAAAGAATTCCGCACTCCATACCATGTGATGAAGCCCCTTTTGTTATGATCGGGTCTGGGCAGCTGCTCCTCTAGGTATTGTACCTCGACAAGCGATCCAGGTGAAGCATCTATTGTCAAGTCTCCCTGACCACCTAACGTGTCTTGGTATTGTGGACAGACTTTATTAGACGTCGGCTGATCAATAACCTGGTGGATAATTGAAATATTCTGGCCTTGAGTGAAATAAGCTTCCTAACTTTAGTTAATCTAATGGTGCTGACTCACCATAATCACGATCATATTTTGAAAGCACTTCAGCCTTCTCACCTCGCACGTGTATCCCTCTCACCTGGACCTTTAATGTTAGTACCCTGCTGACTGATTATAAGATGTCAGATTACCGTGAAAAGCGCGGAGGCTGCTTGGACGAACTGGTAAAGGATAAGTATGGGCTGAACTCTCATTGTATCTTGCGTATCTAGGTTGAGCGAATACTTTGTTTCAAGCACAGGAGCAGAGACTATGGACTTCTTTAGTAAAGCTTTTTCATCACTGCGACATTATTTGGTGTCGCGTTCTGTGGCAAGTTTGCCCTAGCCTAGCCATGACATGTACAAAAGTTTTATGTTTTCTATGAAGAAAGAATTACAGACACCCTCATTTTGAAGCGGTTAGCTTTAAAAAAATGATGCTAAATTTTTGACGGAGTTGCCAATAAGCATGTTTTTGAGGTATAAACGTAATGCGGGAGCCTAAACCGGGCCTGGAAAAGGTATTGTATGGCAGGATTATTGTAATGAACAATCAAAAAAGGAGCTGAATGACCAGTAAGCTCATTCTAAAGCGAAAATACTTGCGTGGGAAGAAGTATGGCCCTTCGGTAGCTTGACCAACAATCGGGCGTAGAGAGCACAGAATCTTATGTCAAGAGCAGACCAGTTAAGCAAGACGTTAAAAGGAAAGGTGTGATCACATCACGACACTGCTAAACTTAGACATAATAGGCACATCATGGATGACGAAGGATAAACCTATAAAAGCAGGTGAGCGGTAGTTGAACCTCTTAATGTTATAAGCATGATTGAACGCTTAGGAAGGGAGGCATGACTTGCTGGAAGTGATTAAGCAACAAGGTGACGAGCAATCTTACTACTAAGAACTTCATCCCTCCCGACGTTGAATGGTCTCCTCCTGAATCACAAAAATACTAGTCCATTTTTAGGGTAATTAAAGCTAATCATTATCTAGTCTTATAATACACATGCCTTTGATTTTTTTTGCTCCTGTACGATAAGTACAGGAATCGACGCATGAAATTCAGCCTCTGGTGCCAGGTAGCGCTTATATAAGTTCCAGCTTCTCCTTTGCCGATTTTGGGGAGAATAAAGCAATTTTGTCCAGAGATGCGAAGTAGAGAGTTTATATCCCTTTCTGGGATGATTGCTTTCTACTTACTACCCCAGGCGCAGAACTGCTTTCCTCACCAGCTGTTATTCATAGGTCACATAAGCCTCTGCCTAGCGGCCTCCGACTTCACGTTATCAACCATCCTATTGAAAGGGGCGGGAATCTCTCTTACTGCTCTGCTTGCCCTTGGCCTTTGCTGGATAGCATATATCACGGCTAGTCAACAAAGACTGGCCTTGCTGCATCTGCCAGACGCTTCGAGAACACGAAACTTCCTTGGGAGAGTACTTCTCTTCCCAGCTCGGTTGAACCACTTCCGCTTTTTCCCGAAAAGACTCGACTTTCACTATGACTATTTCCTTGTGGGTATCCCCATCGGCCTCCGGGGAAACCTAGGAAGTGTGCTGTCTATCGACACAGATGGTGCGCCCGGAGAGAAAAATCGCGGTCTTCTAAAAGAATGCTGGTTCAATGTTGATCAGAAGTACTACCTCGAGCCTGGTTTACATCCACAGGGTTTGGAAGGAAAACTTCATGCGCTCCTGAGAGAGAAGGTACGCATTCTGCACATGGAATCGCATTGTTCATTGACAATCTCTTATTCGTTCACAGGGAGAGAACCCCACAAAGTGGCCGTATGCCTACCTCGTCAGTACGCCGAGGTTCTTGTGGTCCACGAGAAATATTGTTTCCTGGTGGTTTCTATATAATGCGAAGAAGGAACTTGATGCATTAGTCTTCGAGGTCAACAATTCTTTCTGGGAGAGGAAGATTATTCTAATGCACTTGGGACAGGGGGCCGGAAGGATTCACCCCAAGAATGCTGAGCAACAACCGAATCATGCAGAGTTGCCTGTTGACTTTCTTCACTCCACGTCCCCGCACAAACTTTATAAATCAGGGTGGCAGAAAGACCTCTTCGTATCACCATTCCAGAAGGTCGACGGATCCTATGGCATAAGTGTGCGGGACCCATGCCTGGCGGGGCTGAACGGGAGCGATGCCTTCCACTCCGCGGTTACGCTCTTCACACCGGCAGGGAATGAAGAGATTGCGACAATCAAAGGTGTTGTCAATTCTTGTGGCGAACCGTTGGATCCGTTGGTAGCGTCAGGACCCACCTTTGCTTGGTTTCTTGTTCGGTGGGCGTATGTTAGCACGCTGTCGATCTCTCGCATTCATCTCCAGGCATTGCGAGCTTTCATGACTGGAACCCTGACATACTATCAAAGACCAGAGGTTAGAACTATTAACATCTGCCGGGAAGCGACGGAGATTGAGAGGTGAGTAACGCTGGTGGAAGCAGATGAAATATCCCTTTGAATCAAGAGAAACATGCTTACACTCACATAGGTCGTTCGAAAGCTACTTTCGTCTTTTCTTAGACCATATCACCTTTTATTCTGCCCAACCCGTGAAAGTGGACTACAAGCCGTCAAAATCCGCACACTTTTCACCAGAGACATATCAGTCCTGTGCTGGAGAAAAGCAACAGCTGTTAACTCTGCAGGTTCGGTCTCCCATTTTATACACAGAGATATTACAACATACGGATGCTAGCATTGGCCTGGCACTCGAGGCAACTCCCAAACCATTGTCAGCAGAGAGAGATTCTTGTAGTCTCGAGATTTCAGATCTGGACTTGTTGCAGCGGATGTTGCGTCAGGAAAGAGAATTTAAACAACGAACACCCCGCGGTATCGGAAAGCGCATGAGGCACTGTGCTCTAAATCTCTCGATCACTGTTTTAAGAGGGACCAAGTCCAGTTTCATGGATCAATTTGTATACGCAAACCTTGCCGATGTTAAGCAGCATCAGTATCAAGTCACGCAAATACACTATTGGCTACACCGACGGTTTTCGATCATGGGCTCTTCATGGATGCTGTCGACCTACAAAATTGTTGGTCAGATTATTTTGATGCGTGTCATTCTCGCCTGGATCTGCCGGAACCCGGTTATCCAGGCCCATGTCGACAATGGCACACTGATCGGCTATACTGGCGGATACTTGCTTCTTCATGCATTGGTGGTGCTACGAAAATACATCTTGGAGGGATGAGCCGCTCAGATTGCAAAGATTCTGTTGGCTGAAGCCGTATGCAGTATGTACCATAACTTTGACATTTATTATCCATGTAGAGCAATGACAAATGCCAATAAATCATACATTGACTTACCCAATACTGTATTCAGCTGCAGCATAATGTACTTCAAGTTTCACTCAAATTATGCTTCAGGATCAGAGAGCCCAGCTAGATTCGTGAGAACTCGCCTATGCGCGATAATACACTTTTCCGAGTTGTACGAGTTAGGACGACACTAACCGGTTTGATTTAATCAGATGCAGGATCCTCCAAATTTAGTCTAAGCATGGCAGGCTCATCAACTAGTTAATCAACGAATTTTAACAAGCAAAGAAAGACGCATAATGCACATATTCATACAGTAGCATCCGTAGTTGTAACTTGATCCCTCAGTCCCGACATTGATTGATTATACAGGGAAAAAGGCTGCAGTGATATGATGATGATGATGATGATGATGGTTTCATTTACTCTGACCCCGTGGCGCACGACTGCGAAACCGCTGTGACGCCTTAGCGGATTCTATCATGGTATTGACCGTTTTGGCCCGCGAGACGGTGTCTGGATTACCTTTCTTACCTTGTTTGTAGCCTCGAGACGAAGCTCAAGGCAAGGCCTTGAAGGTTGAAGCACCCGAACCATTCGACGGGACCCGGTCTGAGCTTCGCTACTTCCTTACTCAAATGCAGGCCCTTATCAACGTTGACGGGGACCGGCTCGAAAATGAAAGTGTCAAAGTCATGTTTGCGTTTACCTTTCTTGCAGACAACGCATACAGGTGGTTTGAATACTTGGTGAGAATGGCAGGGAACGCGTGTAGAAAGAATAGCGGGTGACAGGGAAACACCTCAAGCTCCAATTCAATTTTGTCAAATCGACGATCCGAGAACTTGCTAGAACCCAGAGAGAAACCATACTGAATTATTTGTCTGCTGCTAAGTATACTTCAAGTTGTACGCGAGATATTTCTTCCAATGCTAGGTTCCTATAGTTATCCTATTGACTGTAGTCTTCCGGATAACATGTCGAGGTTAGCTTTATAGTTACTAGAGAGTAATAATACGTTTTGACCAGCTAAATGATTTACCTGTCAAAAGTGACCTTCGACCTGAGGCTCACTGGGTGTCTTGATTGATAGGCCATAATTCCTAAACCTTTTCCGCATTCTGTTCCCTTCCACAGTACCACCAGCATTCAGATCCAAGGCCTACAGGAAGTCCTCGTAGTAATCAGAGTCGATTTCCTGGCTTGAAAAGGGGAACTCCAAGGCAAAAGCATGAGCAGGAGTAAGCAACATGGAGGTCGCAGCCAGGGATGGTCTAGTAACACTGGTCTGAGCAGAAGGCTCAGCACTCCCTGGATCCAACACAGCATCATGTTCAACCATCTTGGTGCCCAGCTCTTTCAAGAATGCTTCAAGGCGATGAACTTTAGCCATAGCGTCATTGACGGCACGCTGGGCCTCAAGTGAAGCGTCAGCCGTCGTGCTAAGATCTGAAGAGGCCTGCGCCAACTCCATCTCCACCTTATCCATCTGGTCGGACATCTTCTTATAGTCAGCTTCGACAGAGAACTCGCATCTGCACTTTCGGCCTTGAAGGGTGCACTCGAAGCGGTTAGCCCTGGATGTCGACACAAAGTAAAGGTAAAGAGAGTTGAAACACTGTGCGCAGGGAGAAACATCAACACCGTCGCGGATGATCTCGAGAAAACGGTTCTGGCGCGACTTTTTGTTAACAGCCTTGGTTAGCTTGGCCACGCGAGTTAGAGGCATGATGGTAGAAGCATACTGGAGGAAGGAAGAGGACCAGCAGACCAAGGGAGGAGAGGGCGCCTACTTATCTGCTTCCAGGGGACAAAAGGAAGAAAGAGGGGGAGTGGTAAAGAGCAACAGAGAGAGTGTTTTTCACGAAGTTTGTGGGCGCTAGTAGTAAGCGATATTAGTTAGTACACCTCTTATTGGATGTAAGTTAAGAGAGTGGTAAAAGAAAGAACATCGCTATCCATATCTATATATAAATTATATGGGAGATTGGATGATAACTTTCTAAGTAGCAACTTTATTGTAAAGCGGCAGCTTCCGTCAGGCTAAACTAAGAATAGATTAGTCACTGCTTGGCAAGAAAAATCAATATCCTCGCTCACCCAGGCCGCGCGACTTCAAGCGGCATTGCTTACCTACTACTAGAACGAGAAGGACAGTGGCCTTGGCGCTCGTAGATTTCTGCTTGATAGGCGGAAGTGTGACCTTTCCTCGGTCTCGCTATCCTTCTCTCCCTCCATTCCCCAAGTAGTTTACTTGCTGGCTAAAATATGAGACCGTCACTGCTGACAAATATTCTCACGCAGCATACTGCCATCTGGTACCGCCTGCTTCTACAGCTCGACCTCCCTTAGTCATTATTTCCTGACAACCAGAATAGAAGCCCTTACTAATGAGGGTTGACCCTTTTTGGTCTAGTGGCAAAATTCGATATTTCCCTATTTAGCAGAGCCTACGGCACCGGGTCAAGCATCTTGGTTTTGATATAAGGCTCCCATCACATGGCCTGCTGATATAACTAATTCCGTACATCCTGACTACACACCCGGTTTGGCTCCACCCTTAGCAATGAACCATTCGCGATACCTCCTTGATTGGCCCAACGCTCTTATATCGTTCAACGTCCGTTACACGACACGCCTACGCAAACCCCGAATAAATCGGCTTAGTTGGATATAAAAGAAGCAGCCAGGAACGAAGATGAAGGTTTGATGCCGTGGTGTATAGGCTACTGAGAAATATACTGATCCTACCAGACTTAATTCTATTTTTGCCTGGAACGGCAGATGCCGCAGAGATGGTGAAGGCGGCTGGCTGGGATTGGGATCAACTGGAGTCAGTTGCGGACTCCATGCAAGATCGGCGATGGATAAAGATTAAAGAATGTCTGAGTCGTCTTTAGTGTAAGGCAAGGCAGAAAATATAGAGGTAGAGTGTACAATAGACTTCTGCATTGACATCGAGCCCACCAATATCTGTTCAAACCCTGATCGAGTGAGTTGTCATTGCGGACGGCGTTAACATTGCCTGGGCCAGTCATCACTTGTGACAGACTGGCGATGACAGGGCTACTTGTCCCATTGCAGTGTCAACAATTTCGGGGTGACTTCCTACTCGGCCCGGGGCACGATGTAGCTACTTGCGTCCCGCTCGCTGAGTTCAACCGAAGTGAGGAGCTCTTCGTTGAGTTAAGCTGTTATTTGGCGACGTTGACAAGCCTAAACTCCATGTAAAACAGTTTCAAGATCTAGAACTAAGAGTGTATAACTTAAATTGCCTTTAAAGCATGAAGACCGGAACCACCTGGATCGAATCTCAAGGCAAGAAGCATGGTCTACTGTTCGTGGAAGTTCCTGCTCCCAACGTAGACTGTGAGCTTAGATGATCCTCCGAGATTCATGTTTGAGAGTGACTTAGAGCGGCCATTGAACTATAAAAGTCCTTTCTTCATCCTTGCTCTTTCCTACTTTCTTCTCATTTTCCTCTTTAGGTCGTCAAATACGATGTGGTTTTGTCCTAACACCGGCGCCCTGGGTTTCTTCCGCAATACTTGCAGATTGACATGCGTATGTGTCCTGGTATGACGGCCCATTTGAATCTAAAATGTATTGACAATTGTGCTCTAGTGCACCGCCCTCTTGAACTCTTCCCTCTCGCCTTATCTCGTTCTCCCCTCCTCGCCATCCTACGACTCCCTCGCGAAAGCCCACTACACAACAAGCGCTCCTCTTGAGCCAGCCTGCCTTCTCCAACCCCGGTCTACCGAGCACATCTCCCAAGCCATCTCCATTTTAGTCGAGGCAGACGATGGCTCAGCAGAATGCAAATTCGCCATCCGCGGCGGCGGGCACAACCCCAGCGAAGGAGTGGCTAGTGTCCAGGGAGGTGTGACAATTGACATTGCATTGATGAATGAATCTACTTATCATCCCGAGAGAGATTCAGTGTCGATTATGGCAGGTGCCAAGTGGGGAAATGTTTACAAGGCGCTGAAGCCGCTTGGTATTGCTGTTACGGGGGGAAGAAGCGACTCTGTTGGTGTTGGAGGGTTGATTATTGGAGGTAAGAACGTTCACAGAGTTGTGCAGAAGGACAGATTTCTTCAGATGCTAATCACTATGTCACAGGGGGAATGTCCTACTTCGCACCCAAATACGGCCTTGCCTGCGACAATGTCCTTAACTTCGAAATCGTCCTTAGCAACAGCACAATCACCACTGCAAACCGTACTACCAACCCGAGCCTCTTCAAAGCCCTCAAAGGCGGCGGAAACAATTTTGGCATCGTGACGAAAGTCGAACTTCGCGCTTTCGCACAAGGATCCCTCTGGGGTGGATTGATTGGGCACTCGAAGTCTGTCATTCCAGCACAGATACAGGCCCTTGTTAACTTCACCTCGCATATGACCACCGATAGAAACGCGATGCTCGTTACAATCTGGCAGCATAGTGGGAAGACGGGTGTTGATTTTGCAGCGAGCGGGTTACAGTATATTCTTGGGGAGGAAATTGGGAGTGCGTCTGTCTTTAATGAGTTCCTGTCACTCCCGCAGACATTTAATTCGCTCCGCGTTACGGATATCTATGACCTCATGATGGAGACTGCGCCGCCGCCGGGGAAACGTGCGGTTTTCTTGACGCTGACCTTTCGAAATGAGGTGGGGGCTCTGGGGTATCTTCATCGCTTGCATGAAGAAGCTATTGAACATGTCAAGTCTCAGAGAACGGCAAGTGATGATTGGGATGTTATCACCTTCTTGCAGCCGTTCCCGTTAATGTTTGGGGATACCAGGAAGGATCCTAAAAATGGGAATGTGCTTGGATTAGACCAATGGCAGGAGGATCACCTGGGTATATAACTATCCGTCCTGCACTAAAGAATAGCGTGCTAATCTGAAATAGTACTCCTTCTATTTCTCGACTGGGATAACGCAGCAGACGATACCTTCTTCCACGACCTAGGCTATGACATAATCGACAACTTCAAGGCGTACAACCGAGAAGTTGGTGCTGATAGTGATTACATCTACATGAACTACGCAGCGCGAAAACAGCATGTACTCAGGGGGTATGGTGCGGAAAACCTTGCATTTCTCAGGCAGGTAGCCAAGGAGTATGACCCAACCGGCGTATTTCAGAGCCAGGTCCCGGGGGGTTTCAAGGTCAATAGCGAGTATGTTCTTGGATGAACCTTGTTTTGTTATGATTATTACGCGAAAGCCAAGCAGAAGAAGCCATGATACGAACCAATCTGAAATGTCCTTCCAGGCTTTGGGTAGATAGACTTGTTCTGTAGTATATATTTTCGGCCAGTATCTTCTGTAATTTCGTATGTCTACCTTCTATCCCCGGTGTCCCATTAAACGCGGTTGAACCACCCAGAGACTATCTTTAAATCCTCACACTTCGCGCGTTGATAATTTTATCGGCGAGAGAAGCGAGTTTACAGTTCGTCCTGGTTTGAATGAAGTTGTACGCCCAGTTCTCTCTAACAGCTTGGATAGGAGTCGTGCCAGGCTTTACCAGTAAAAATTTGGCTATTTCTTGTACATGACATGGCCGGGGACTGATCTAGACAGAGGATGCGTCGTACGAGTGATTTCTCTTTATTTCAAGTTAGCTTCTGGAGTTGGCGCGTGCCTTACTGCGAAGGTAAATCTAGTCAAACGCTACTCGAGTATCACGCGGGAAACACTCTATGTGTGCAGCTTCACGAGCACTATGTATTTCTGCTCTTTTCTCTAATAGTAGATATTGCAAGTAAAATTCGATCTTCCTTCTTTATTGAAACTCTTGACTTTGTACGCGCTTTCGGTAGCATGGTTGACGGTTGAGTTGGGAAGTATTCCGATCGTGGCCAGCAACGCGTAAGGTGGCCCGCTCGCTTGTGGATTCCGTTGAGTTAGGGCTTCTGGGACCTCGCTTAGTAATCAAGAATCGTTGCTCGGCCCGTGTGGTGTTAGCCGAAAGTCAATAGATACAGTACTAGCCTTGAAGTTTCCACAACAGCCACTTTAAACTCATTTTGCCCTATCTACATTCACTTCATACTATAATCTCCTTGCGACTGACCAGGTCATATGTGGGGATTCTAGTCATATCAAAAATCCCTTGTTCACAGAACCGATTCTGTTCCGTCTTCCTTTGGCAATATTCCATTGCCTCCACGCGCACCGTTTCCCAATCAGTTCTCGTACACAGGGCTGTGCCGTCTGCGTTGACACTCGCTAGAGCCTCCTCCACCCAAGCCACACAGGTCCAGCCTTTTAGATTCTGCCTAATGGGAATTGTGCGCAGAAGTTCTCCAAGACGATTTCTATCCGCCACCTTACCAACCATGACTCGAACACGTAACATGCTAGTAGGTGTGAGTAGGCATTCACGTTCCTCGAAAAGCCATCCACTCCCTCCTCCCACTTTCTGTATTTCCCTTGCCTGGTAGCGGACGCCCGTTCTCTCTTGTGTCTCAATTTTTGGGCCAACTATCAACGCCCAGTGATATCTGGATAGGAGATATTTTACTCATTAGCACTAATAAAATCGAGACAAATTTTACTCACGTATCTTCTTTGCCGGGCATATTAGGACACCCTCGGCGCGCATAAAGTGCGACGTACAGGCGGTCTTTATTGGATGGCATATTGGATGAGTTGGATTGCAGGAAACGACTATTTGTCTAATGATATAGTACACGTCTAAAAGTAGAAAGTCTGTTGTTTATAGACCATTATCATCCTAAATGCCTCCAACGGGGCCGTTAGATGGATGCAAAGCAAGCAGACCAAACTTAGGTGTGAAAAGTGCCAAGCTTGGTCAGACACTGCGCGAATTGTTCCTGGTTTAACAGGTGTTGCGGCGACGCTATAAAAGCCGCGGCAGAATGATACATATTCTGTGTTAAACAGTGTTTTTGGTAGACTGTATTGTATTCACATGCTCCTCGAACCTTAATCATACTTGACCACGAGTCATACGTGGCGCCTCTTATTCCAGATACGAATGTCTATAGCATCAGGTCATCGTTTTTTTTTTTTTTCGCGTGGAGTTCCGCTAGTACTACAGATCTAGATTATTGTGTCTTTTATCTGCACTGCCAGAGGTAGGTTATTATGAAAAAAGACTGCTTAGAAAACAAATGTTGTTGAATCGACTGTCCGCGGAGTGGAATAGCTGCGTCATCATGGACGGCACTAACCCATTTCTTGCATCGCGGATGCACAGTGGGTCCTTGACTTGTTTACCGTTGATGCTTGGGGTCTAGTGCCTTGTCAGGGAAAGTAGAGCACTGGGAAAAGCTATGTTCAATAAGAGATGCGGTTCCGGAATCGCTATCTTTCAACATCTCTTGATTATGTAGGCTCGGTAAGTCCCGAGGATGCAGTGAACAAAACAATAGTCTGAGATTAACTGTCAGACCAAATGGCGAATTCAGCATCAGCGGCTTTGAAAGGAGAAGTAAGATTAAATCAGCAACTCTGACAGGATGTTCAAAAGATGGGCCCGCGAATGCAGTATAAGCATTGGCTGCATACTTGTCGAATTTTATAAAAACGTTGTCAATCAATCCTGTTGTTCTAAGGACGGCTCTTGACCTGTATTTATCTTCCCCCCGAACCCGATTGAAAGTAACCGCAGAGGTATACTGATCAGTGTTCTATTATCAGCAATACGCTACAACTCATCACTTACCTCAGGAATTGCGTTGGAATCTCCCGTGTCATGTCCAGTGGCAGCCAGACAAAGCGCTTTAATGATGTTGTGATCATTGGCGCAGGATTTTCGGGCTTGACCATGGCCTGCCAACTACAGCGAAAATTGAACCATTATAATTATGCTATCTATGACCGGAGTGCGGAGATGGGTGGCACGTGGTGGGCGAACAAATGTAAGAGCTTGCATATACCGCGCGCACACAGCTGACGAGAAGCACAGATCCTGGATGTGCAGTGGATATTCCAGCCGCTTATTACAGTCTATCCTTTGCACCTCATGCAGAATTTTCAAAACTTTTCCCGAGTCAATTAGAAGTGCTGTCATATATGAAGAACGTGGCTGATCAGTACAACGTTCGCTCTCATATATTCTGCAACATAGAATGTGAGGAGGCCTCTTGGAATGACGAGAAGAAGCTATGGTCGGTCAATCTGCGAGACACAGTCTCTCAAGTTACCATTTTACATGAATGTAAGATCTTGATCTCTGCGGTTGGTGCCTTGGTCAATCCAAAGCCTTTCCAAGTAGCAGGAACAGAACTATTTCAGGGGCCGATTATTCATACCGCAAGGTGGCCACAGGATGTTGACCTGCACGGCAAAAATGTTGTCGTGATCGGCAATGGTGGTTAGTCTTTCTGGTCCTCATTTACTCAAACCCATCTGATCTTTGGCAGCCTCGGCAGCCCAGTTGATACCGTCCATTGCCCAGGAAGCCAGGTCTATTGCACAATTCATCAGAGTATGTACTACCAAGAGCGTGATCGCGGATGTTGCTTACTACCAGATTACCATAGACATCTCAGTACTACATTGCTAGTAGGAATGTAGGTATTGGATCTATGTGGAAAAAATTGTTTCTTTATGTGCCTGGGGTCTTGTTGGTCTTGAGATTGGTCATCTTCGTGTATCTTGAGACAGCCTATTTTATGTTTGGCGTTGATGCCAGAAGCAAGAGGATCCGTCAACATGCTGCGAACAAGAGCAAGGAATACATCCAACGTGTGGCACCTGGTATGGCACTTAGTCTGTCCCTTTGTTTGTGCTCAAGACTCTGTCTAACAACATCTTTAAGAGAAATACTGGCCTTTACTGTTACCCAGCTATGAACTGGGGTGTAAGGTATGATGCACACCTGCAGAAAGTATCCAAGGCGTCTGGCTAGCATGCTTATATCATACCAGCGCCGAATATTCGACAATCAAAATTACATGCAGTGCCTACAGATGAACCACGTTTCCCTCACAAACGACACGATTACTGCAGTCGAAGAACATTCAGTCATAACAGAAACAGGAAAGAAATACGATGCCGATGTTATAGTAGGTACTGCTTGATCTTGTTTGACTCCATTGCGCACGCGATCTAAACAGTCCTGGTCCAGGTATTGGCCACGGGGTTCTCCCTCACGCAGTGGAATCTCAACATCTATGGTCGTAAAGGACGTTCTCGGTTAGACCACTGGAACTCTTATGGCTATATAGAGGCCTACCATTCGATTGCAATGTCTGGGTTCCCAAATTTCTTCTATATCTTGGGACCAAACTCTGGTAGAGGTCATACATCAACAATATATGCAATTGAGAGGTATGTACAAAAGACTTGCAGTGTATCATGCTAACTTGTTTATTCACAGCTACATTAGTCAAATACTGCGAATTATTACTCCATTACTTAAAGGGCAATGGAAATCTGTGGAAGTGAAGTCTGAGAAGGAAAAGGAATATAATGAAAAGCTTCACCGGGAAATTGGAAAAACTGTCTGGGCTAGCTCATGTGCATCGGTAGGTATACTCAATATCAGTCCCTGATTCTAATAAGGTGCTGATATTTTCCTTTCAAATCTGTCATAACAGTATTTTATCGATGCGGAAACCGGAAAGAACTGGTTCATTTACCCGTGGAGTTCCTTTTGGATGTGGTATACAACCCAGTTTAGTAGTCTTAAGGACTGGAATTATGAGTGAAAGGGATTCAGGAGCCGTGTCACCATAGAAGCTAGATCGTTGTCCATGGCAGAAATGGGTATCTTATTCGTAAATAACTGTTTCCTTGCTTTGCTTATGAATCGAGGTCCGGTCCCTGTAGGGTGTCAATATATATTATTGAGATAGAAGTGTCAAGGTGCCAGCTGAGAGGCTCATTCCAAGAACGGTGAATTCGCGCTTTTAGTTTCGCTCATTTTCTCTAATCCCTAATACATGTAATGAGTTGAAGTCTTAATATTTATCCCAAGTTTGTTGAGCCATATGTTCTTACGTTCATTTTATCTAAATCGCGATGAGTATCCTCTATATTATTGTATCCTCAGTGCTGGATATGATGAACAGATCGGCTTTCGAGGAACGGGCCGGTATCCCGGTGCCACCACACCTCCTCAGGATCAATGATACTAGATCCTCAGCATACTGTATTCTAATGACCGAGCTGTCCTTTTCTGCCTTCATCAGACTCTCCCTTCAACCAGACTCCTTCTTTAGGGCAGCCAATTGTTACAAGCACATTAGCAACAGATAGGAGTTCGATCGAAGTTATCTGGGGTGGGTACAGCATACAGCAGAGCCCTGTCCCAAAATTAAGTAGGCTGATTTGCGAATGATCATCTAGATAGAAGGCGTTCAACGGTGAATGGTCGCAAATCAAGGAGCCCGATATCCTTTGCTATCGTCTGACGGCCGAGTAAAGGCTAAGCACGAGATTTATTCGTAGGCAAGGCTCGCAAGCGGAGGAACATCAACGGATTTGATGAATAGGAATTTGAAACTTGGGCTGTAGTTACCCCATTTGTCGGATGAAGAAGGATAGCTGCTAGGTGGATGTCAGATGGGCGCACAGCGGTCGAATTGCCAAGGAACGTACCAACTTCACATCCACACAGCTTAAGGCCCCGATTATCAAAGCAGGACGTTTCGTACCATATAAAAGCAGCTACAATCTCATACTGTGATGTCTATGTTTATTCAAATTCCTCGAAACTCAGAACATAACCCCTAACTATGGGCAGAATCGGCAGGTTTCTGGTCAAAATCAGGGAGCTCATTCGGTCTCGCGTTCACCGGGCCTACGTACCACGGCAACCAGGACTAGGTGCTGAGAATCTCACAGTATCAAATGAACAGAACCAAATCGATGCTGAGCTCGAAATTCTGACTGAGATGGCGAGATTATTTCTCTATTTACCATATCCCGAAGAAGCACACAGCTCTATGGCATTGGCCCAGGAAGCCTGGAGGCCCGATCTCGAGGCTACAAGACCCGGGTTTGCAGTCAATGAGTTACACCAGATCGAGTTTATGGAGGTTGCCAGACTGGCAGATGAATTCCCTGTCTGGCCCTTGGACCCTACAAGCGCCGCGGCAGGCACACGGGCATCATGGTGGTCACGTCAGAGTACCGCAACAGCATTCCCGGGTAGTCCCAGCGGGGGAGGTAGATTAGAAAGTCGCCTTTTGCAACGTCAAACCCGCAGTCCTGCACGCAGCTTGGAGGAGGAGCAAAGACCCTGGAGACCCGCTCATATGACTGAACCCGCCCTGTACGCCGGTCAAATATACGAGAACAGCATCGACGCTCCAATATTAGCGAACGAGTCCCGCGCACTCATGGATCAAGTCTTCCCTGCTTGCAATTTCCTTGAACAACCATCTTGGCTTGCAGACTTTCGAGCTTCTACCTTCGACGGCGGGACTGAACAATCCGCGGGGGCCTTTGACGATGATTGTGCAATATGCCTTGACCCGTTGCCTAACGCAGTCAAGGTGCGTGGTGGCTGTGGACACGAATTTCATAGGGACTGTCTTTATCCATGGCTACGCCAGAAGGGTTCCTGCCCGCTCTGTCGCAGGGAATCACCTTTGCATATGTGAATGTCAGCTATGGGCTCAGGAATTTAGAAAGCTTGCGCAATCGTATTGGTTGTACAAGAGGGTTGAAAAAAGGGTTAAAAAAATAGTTTTGTAATTACTCAGTTGGCACAACCAAATTTCTTATTTTCATTGGAAAATGCTTAATCCACTCTTGCAACAAATACCCCATACCTCTATATTATTGTCCTTGGCCTTATTACACATGCATGCCTAGGCTGCGGCATAACCGCAACCGCGGCTATAGGATTGATAACCATCACCGCAGATGCGGTCATGGTCATGAGATTTGATGACCATCACCATCACCGCAAACTTGAGGTTAACCGCGGTTAAACCGCGGTTAACCTCACTATAGCCGCACTAGCATAACTCTCGCTTAATTATCAGTTTTAAGCCTCCTGCATGATACTTATGAAGCTTACGTGAGCCTGTTACCATTTGTTTTAAACATGCGTTCAAGTTTTTCCAATACAGACCTCTTATTTTATAACAACCATAGCGTAAATATAGGAAATTAGATTGTAAATGCCAAATAGACCCATTATTTAGCTTAGTTAACCTTTTCTTTATGTTATATTATGCTATTTGTTGTTGTATTTTTAAGATTTAGGATAATCTGCGAGTTGAATCTTGAAAATATATATGTTACCCAGGCATTACGGCCTTGTAGTTCCTACATAGTATTACCAAAACCCCGCGATTCCCCGCGAGTTGTCAAGGTGCGGGCTTGGGAATGTAATTAAAACAGGGTAACAAAGTAGATACACAAACTATCAGACAGGCGCTTTGTCTAACAAGCCATTGCTTAGAGGCCAGGAACAGGATCAACATTGGAGTTCAGGAAGTATCGGCCAACCAGGCGGTCGGAACAGGCAGAATCTGTCCCGGTGCCAGCTTTGAGCCTCATTCCGGGCACCGTGCCCGGAATGAGTATCGCGAGATTCTGCCTGTTCTGACCACCTGGCTGACCAATAGAGGTCACGTGCATTTCAAGTACTTGAAATCTGCTAACACCAAACATGAACAGTCATCCCCCGCGGCCTCCCGCGAGGACGACGAGGACGAGGGAAGAGATATTTCACCCGGGAGTGAAATATCCAGGCAAGGTATAAAAGGGACGCTCACTACCCACCTGTATTTACTTTCTGCCTCTCGTGCCTTATCTTCAGTTTACAGTAACATAGTTAGATTGCCAGTACGAACCAGAGTTACTATTGCATCTTCTACTTTGCTCTTCTCTCTCTTGATATCAGAATACCTAAGGTCCGACTCGACACTTAGCAGGATGACCCTGACCATATCTGACACGTACATACATTAGTATACACCAAAGATACCAGAAATACAGCATAATTTATGCATTCTTATAATCCTGGAAGGTTTGCATTGTTTACACTGGTGAGGTTAACCGCGGTCACCACGGTTATAGCCTAGCTATAACCATCACCTCACCGCAGAGCGAGGTTATCAGAATCTCATAACCATCACCTCACCGCGCGGTTATGGTGATGGCTAACCGCGGTTAACCGCGGTCATGCCGCAGCCTATGCATGCCTTTCCGTCCCTTCATATATCAATCAGCACACGAGTAAGTTCAGAATATACTTGCCACCTAAACCCCAGGCCGCATGGTCTTACCACTCCAACAATAGCTTAATCATATCCCGTCTGCGGTACAGAGCCGCCCGAAAGTGCCTTCCTTATCATAGAGAGAGAAAGCCATTTTCAAACCCTAATCACCTGACACGCTAAGCCTAAAATGGGTAGGGTGTAATTTATCTAGTCTGTATCAAACATGTAATTATACTGAGTAATGTAATATACGGTATCTAAATACAATGGCCTGGAATTGTGTACTGGAAGGTTCGATGCAAACCCGTCAAACAACGCGGCCATTGAACTGGCAATCTGTCAACAAACCTCTTTCTGTATCCTGCAGTTGGTCAACTGTAGAGTCTGCTGACACTTCAGGGCCACCTCGGTCTATGTTAATAGGGGGAGCTTCAATAATAATATAGGTGATTTTCTGCATTCTCAGCCCTTGCTTGTCATTATGCCGCAGCTCGCCTTAGTAGACGGCTTGTTGGGCTCTTTCAGTCATTGGCTAACCCCTTGCAGCTCTGTCCGCTTAGGCTCCTTTTAATTATTTGAGCAGCGATGGCCATTAGATCTCCCAGCTACGATGATGCCAGTCAACCTTGGATGACCGACCCATGGAACGACAACTCACAATATGCCCCCACTCCTGGTAACTTTGGTCGTACCACCGCCACCTCCTACTCCCCAAGCCCTGCCCCGGATCGTGCCACAAGCCATCTGCAGCCGGATTAACTAAGATTCCTTCCATTTAGCCAATGGAAGGAGGGTATCGACTATAATGACCAACAAGTTGAATATATTTGCTCCACCATCGAATGGAAGCTTAAACTCAACCGTAAGACGGTCGGTAAAGTGACTGAACAAGATCTGTTTGTGTCACCCAGTATTTTTTGGGAAGAGGTCTTGAAAGCCGATGTCGATGACATGCTAAGGACGAAAAAGAAACGTCATCAGCGAGTTCGTTCAGAAGGCACGGACATTACCGTATCCGTGAACGAGCGGTCTCTGAAAAATTTCGAGAAATTTAATCCTTCTACTGATATTAATTGGGCACCAGTGGAAAAGCAATTATGTAAATGGAGCAACCTGATTCGCATCGGTAAGAAGATTACGGTTGTCGTTACGTTGAACTATGGGTATGATGACGATGACGGCCATGTCACGTCCGCATCACGAAGGGTCGAAAAGAGAGGCCGAGTATCCAGAACTGGAAGAATGTTCGCAAAACGTGACGCGTGTATTAGTGCAGAGGAGGAGAGCACAGGACGGCCTCCGGCCTGGAGTCTGGTATATGAGCGTATGCGCTGTCACGTCCGCTCGTGCCCTTTAAGATCCGACTGGTGCTGGGAAGACCCAAGAGACAAGAAACATTATAAGCTGAGAGCCCCTCACCTAGAACGGCTTGTTGACCATGTCTATGAAGGTGGCAGACTAGACACTCATGAAGATGTTCCTGATGATATTCGTCGTGACGTGGTTCTCGAAAGCCAGGCAGGGAGGAAATCTAAGAAGGCAGATAACGTGGCAACGGGCGGGGTACCATGTCCAATCAACATCAATGTGATGTCTACTGACACGGCACGCGCTTCTATGGTTACTTCATCCTCGCCCAAGTGTTCACTTGATGGACGCCTCGTGATTACTGGCCCTTGTGAAGCAGCAGTGAGGAAGTACTGCAAATGGCTGGAGTCCCGCGTGACCGAGGAGGCATATAAAGCTGATTTTCGACAAATATGTTCAGTGATTTTGGCGAATCACCTGGATCTTGAGCTTATCTTCGAGGATCCAGACCCTGGATTCTTCACCCAGCAGGGGATCAAACTGGGTACCACCCTTCGCTTCTTACGCGACGTGTATGAATGGGACAAGGAGACAAATTCACGCGTGCAAGATTCCGAGGCTGTTGCAGAAGTCTAAATCATGATATATATTTAAGCAATCTGGCCGCTTTCAAACACACGTTTTTTGGTTTTTGGTATACTGTACTATGGAGCATTAAGAACCCACGCGGAAGGAAGAACTGGGCCACCATGTAGTTGGCAAAACCTTCAAGAGCATGTATCAACTGTTTGCGCGCTGCTGGTACCCATGAAGTGAGATCCCCAAAATAGGATACATAACGCCAATGTCATGTTAGACGTGATATCAGTAAGTTCTCGTGCAAAAATGTAAAGATAAACACCAAGAATGAGTCCCTAGAAATGACATATTGAAGCGTCTCCTGTATCAGCTTCGCAGGCTTATAGCCCCTTTCCGTTTCTCGTTCGATGCCATAGTCCTCGATCAATAGATCAAGGAGGTTCTTCGCAGTATTATATTGATGTTAAGTTGCGAAAAGGGTTCTGAAAAATCCAAAACTCCCTCAAGCGACGACATCGCCGCATAGAGATAATGGTTTGCTGAAGTGCTCCTCGTCGCTGACTTAGAAATATCACGTAAGCTGAGTCGGAGTAATTATCGGGCCGTCGAAAGAATCTTCGGTTCCCCAAACCCCACGTGGTACGTTACCTCCCCCACCATTGAACCACCAACCAAGGATGCCAGCAAATCTAAAGCCGTCACAGCTCGAAGAGATCCAGCAGATGATTGAAAATGGACTAACCAGACCTGGGATTGCTTTTGTCGCTAACTGTAGCCTACAAGCCGTCACGTATGTCTGTCAGAACCTCATAGGCTTTCGGAAACGTCAGAGCTCCTCGAAACGGTGTCGTACGCCCTTGTAGTATCACGCCATCCATGCTTGAAGGCTATATTCCGACGAATACTGAGCTTGTGGCTATCAAGCGTCTTCTTTCCGATGCCCCAAGTCTAGAATGTATTCAGAAAGGCATCGGAACATCTTAATCCGCGTAGCTTACTAGTACTGTAATGGACGAAACGGTAAAGTATAATATTGTCATACAGTTTGCGTGTAATGCCTTATGCAGACAAACCAGCTGACCCCGCATTCTCTCTTCTCATGTTGAATATTCTCACCGCGATGTTTTCTTCATCATTTTCTTCTTCCTGGATTGAGCCATGATAGGGGTGCCTGACATTTTCAAGCCCTTTCTCTTGTACGTGAAACGATTCTTCGAGCCTTTCATTGTTGGGATTCTGGGATGGCGGGATCCACCACACTTCTTGACCTCCCAACTGAAATCCATCAACTCATTGCTGAGTGCCTCGATTTTCCTAGCCTTATTCGGCTGAAAACAATATGTCGGCATTTCCACGCATTGGTCCCCCCACTTAGTGTCGACCAGATGCTGGAAGTGGAGGTCTCAGCTTTTGGCAGGCAAAAAGACCTGTATACATGTCGAGATTGCTTGCGCCTACGCCCAAGGGCCAGATTTGCGGACAATATGATAAGGAAGAAGAAGGCAAAGCTTGCTGTTGATGCAGGGAAACGATTCTGCGTGGATTGCGGCATCGACCCTCGTCAAGGCACTACCCGATATACCCTTGGCTCTCACATCGTCATACAAGGAGAACAGTATGTGATTTGCCGATTGTGTGGGGTCTTCAGGGAAGCGGCAGTGGAAAGAGGCAGGAACATGTCTAGATGTCAGCGATGTTGGTCGTTCTCAAGAGCAATCGAACAGCGTGCTGAGGAAAACAGGGCGCGACAGGAAAGGGCCAGGCTGCGGGCTGAACAAGCAATAAGAAGGGCCAGAAGGCGTGAGTTGCGGGGTTCAGACTACGAGGATAGTGAGGATGACACGCCCCCTAGTCCTACTTGGAGTGAGATTCAGATGGAAATGATCCAATCTGAAGCAGACACCTACATGAACAGCCCCGGACCTGGATCTGATTGAGTTTTTTTCGTCATGGGGTACTGTTGCGCAGGTCGGTTTTTGCGAATAACACAAGAAGAGGATACCAGTACGAGTCATGCATTAGAGTAGGCCAGTGCTTTGTTCTTGAAACCTATGTTAAATACACCACTCCCCAAAGCTGTGATGTGTAAGACATAATCGTACATGGTACGCTATGAAACCGATGCATATGTTGAAGAATGTTCAGAACTTCAACCGCACAGCATGGAATCAAGCGATTGTGAGTGGACTATGTATGTGCGGGGTTGGTTGATGTCCGAGCGCCTTGTCATCGACTCTGACCACATCACCTCAGCGGGGTTAAAAGAGACACACACATTTTAACCAGCACAATAATCTCATTACCAAGGCTTTTAACTTTCATTATATGTAGTAGAATCTCGAGTTCTAGCTACAAAGTACAGTAGTAAGAATATTCCACCATCAACAGAGCTGCGATGTTATTCTTGCCTGACTTCCAAGGGCGGGGATTGGAATTGGCCGGCGACAAGCCACGGAACATAGTGATTCCGAATGAAGCCCGTGACCACAGCGCCTCAGGCAGCAAGTAATTGACTCTCGCTGCACAATTGCATGCGGCCGGATTTTTACCTTCAATGTGTTGTAATCAAATACGCCAGATTGCTTTGATCTAGGGAGATATAGTTGGGATAATCAGTCCCGCCCCTTGGTTGGATGAACGATCAGCTCCATCCAAAAGGTGCCCGAGGGGAAATCGAGTGACCTGAGAAGGGGCGTTTTTGACTAAACGAGCTCAACATCTAGCTAGGGCAGGCGGTACTAGATGGCAGTACCATGCTCCGTCAGTTCACATCTCAAACCATTACCATCGCGTCAAATCTACCTACTCAGTCCAACATCGATTACTGGATTTACACGATGAAAATATTCCCTGAAGCGGACGTTATCTGGTGGAGTGCAAACTCTTACTACATCCAATGTCCGTTCTGCGAGTCAATTCATCGCCATGGCGTAAACTGGAACACGGACAAATTGAGATATTCGCATTGCGAGAAGATGGAGAGCTACCTTTGCTGCTTCCCAATTAATGATCAAGGTAAAGTTGCATATGAAATTGACAAGAGAAGAGGACGATACACCAATGTTTGTGTGTCGCATGGTAAAAATACCGAGGTTGATGATGACGATGATTATATCGATCATCTAGCGATCGAATTGGCTCGGAAGGCCACGATCGCAGCACAGAGGGAAGAAACATATGCGGATATTCATGAAGATTCGAAGGAAGTCATCACCATCAACCCAGGATACGGCATTGGGCCATTTAAACAGAAGAGAATTCTTGGACCAATCAGCGATTGTGTCAACGGGAATACAAGAGCGGTGCAGAAATATCTAGAGAATTCTCCTGAGGCATCACTGTTTATTCAAGGGCGACATTCCGATGGGAGTACATCCCTTATCAGTGCGGCAGCTGAGCAGAATTCAGAGATGGTGTCACTTCTCATCGAACACGGGGCTGAGGTGAATGCTGTTGATAATTATGGGAGGAGTGCTCTCATGGAGGCAGCGCTCTTTGGCCGGGTTGATAATGTAAAGGTTCTCTTACAGCACAGTGCAGACAAAAATACTCAGGACGGCGAAAACCGACTGGCTGTTGATCTTGCTCGTGATAATTACAAAAATCGACGAGAGAGATACCAGCGTGCCGGAGGCGACTTTACATCTTCATCCAATCAACGGCTAGGTTATATTGAGGACACATTCAGAAGGGACATTGACCGTCAGGAAATTGTACGGCTCCTCAGCGGAGAGAACAGGAAGTCAAAGATTATTTTTGGGAACCCTCCTACATTATCACTGTCTAAGTCCTACTCGTTCACACCCTCGCCGATGCAAGACTCGCTTGTATTACACGGACCGATCGAAGAATATCCAATCACCAAAGGCTGGAAGACAGTGGCGCGGTTGGAACGAGGAGGGAAATTCCCGTCTATTGGTGCTATGAGCGGATGGTCACATGGTTCTCTGCAGTCCCTCAGGGTCGATGGTCGACAATGGACAGATGACGTCTTCTATATCTCGGAAATAGCGGGTCATCTTTTGCCTTCCCACGACTATGATCAGGATAAAGACGGTCGATACAGTGCATGCCATGCAGAAAAGCAGCTGATAGCATACTTCATCGACCGCCATGTTTTCCTCCCACGCGACGGCCTCCCAAACTCGGAAATGGAGGAAAAGATCGAGTGCGTAGAGGATGAGCTTCAGCGATACCGTTCAGACACTAAATTTGGACGTAAGGTGACATCCCTTAGAAAGAGGAAGAAGGATCTAGAACATGAGCTATTCGATGGGGACGAAAAGCTCATTGGAAAAAAGGATGAGATCAACGCACTGGAGTTAGAGCTCAAGTCGGTTACAACATCCCTACACCAGCTAATCGCTACTCCCCAAGCCGGACCATTATTGAAGCTAGAAATTCGTCTCAAGATACTAAATCAGCGACTAGAGAGACATGCCGACCTAATCGATATGGCTAATGCGCCACCACCAGCTTCATTAGCCGAGGCGGTCATATTAATCAGCTCGCCTCCGTGTCCGGATTGCATTGTGTTCAAGGACAAAACCAACAAGTTCTTTGGGTTATCTATACAACTATTTGCGGCGCTTTGACTTGTGTATGTACAGCTATCAGTTCTAATGACAAACTGGGACCACAGCAACAGTGCAAGGATAGGAGAACAAGGATCTTGATACGCTTATCCATTCGTTCTTACAGAACGAGATTGATAATCAACCGAAGGAAGAGGTTTTAAATCAGAAATTATACGTTCTACATTTTTAACCCGACAACTAGTCCAAAGGGGGGGTTATGCATATTTGGGGTACAGGACTTCATATGATTCGTCTGCAACAAAGTTTACGGCCGCAGCGGGTGGCTCAATAATGTATTCACACCAAGTTCTCGGCAGTGGAGCCGGGAAACGAACGTAGAGCAGACTGATTTTTTGAGAATGACTATAACCAACCAACGACCATACGGTGACCACTCATGGCTCTCTCTCTATCGTCAAGCCTGCATGTCGGAAATGGCCTTCAGCACTCTCCTTTCTTGCGCCAACTTCATGAAGGCATTTTCGGAGGAAGGCTCGAAACCCTTGCTCAGGGGCTCTGTTGAATGCTGACCAAGCTTTTTTGATATAACATTTCAGTTCAGCAAAAAACTCTTCGATAGGGTTAAAATCCGGTGAATATGGCGGCAAGTACAACAGTTGAACTCCCGCATCAGCACATAACTCTTTGACACGATCTGAATGATGGAAAGATGCGATTGTCCATAACAAGTACTGACTTCGGCTCTGGCCACTTCCCACAGTGCTGGAGAAGTTGCTCAATGAAAGATTCAAAGAACTTAGCATCAGTTCAAAGCGACCTGATCTGTTTTGCGGTGAACCATTCAATGGCGTCGTGTAAGTTCCCCCCTTCGCGAAGCTTGGGCTTGGACTGGCTCGGCCTTGCGCTCGACTGCCCATCTTCTGTGCCGACTGCCTGGTTGCAGCGCCTGTAGAAGTAGCGAAGGATGAGGACCCAGTAAAAGCACCATTGTGAAAAGACTTATGATGATTGAATACTGGTGTTCTCCTGAAAGGGGATTTCGTAAATATGTGGGGTGTTGACGATCGAAATCTTGCGGATTCCTTTTGAGGTTGATAATAGCCTTGTCGCAAACGAGCCGTGTCGTATTTCAGGCGCGTTTTAGGATCGAGAAGAATCTCATGGGCTGCTTGGATTACTTGGAATTTGGCCGAGTTTTCTGGTCCTTTCCCTACATTCCGATCGGGGTGGTACTCAAGAGCTGGTAAGCATCAGCCACGCGTTTCTAGAAGCTCCAGTAAAGCTGCCTTACGTACCTAGCTTTTTGTATTGTCTCGTTATGTCTTTATCATCTGCCTCAGGCGTGAGCCCTAAATCAGCATAATAGTCTCGTTGCACATCCACATTGACCATCCTTATCAGTAGCCTGAGAGGCAGTCCGGTGATGTCTCAAGAAAGCGTTATGACTATCGCACTTTCTGCAAAATCATTCAACCGGACGCCGAAAGTCCAACTGTTTTGCGCAGCTTCAAGAGTACCTTTAACTGAGAATTGCTGCACAAATAACAAGATCGTGGAAGAACTAGGATCTAAAGAAGAAGTAGTATTGTGTCAGAAGGAAATGCTATCAACCTTCGAAGGCAAATCGCCAACCTATATTTCAGGCTTGCCAGGAGTAGGTTCCATTGCAAGTATAATATGGGATAAATGTTCTGCTTTGAATAACCACGAGGCTGCACGCCAGTGAATAGAAGTTGTTTTTGGAGGCCGCCTTTCGAAGCGGGCAACTGAACCAGTATACTAAGGCTTGTATAGAAGTTCGAACGAGTTGCTTGCTTCAAAGGTAACTTTCGAGTAACAATGTAAGAATTGATCAAGAAGATCAAAGGGACTAAACATAGAGGGAAACGAGTGTCCTTATCTATCCTTCCACCTAGGCGAGTACTGTACCGGGATCAGGCATTCAGGACATTAGCCCACCCAGGATCGTTAGAGGCCTCTATGCGGGTGATATGATTCTGGAACTGCAAGCTCTTGTGTGGCTGAGTACCTGCTCGGTCCGGCGTATTGTAGCTAGTTCAGCCCTGAGAAAGTTCTTGGTTGCACTCGAGCCAGGTACTTGTGCTCCCTCAGTGGAGATCTTGCTACAACTCTCACTGGGCTCAGACTAGGCCTACTGTGCTTTTTTTTTTGCAATTTGAAGGTCTATTCTTATGATGAGTTCGACGGGGACCTTAAAAACTAATTGGTCATTTTATTATTTGCCAGTGGTTGTGATGAAGCTCAGGGCCTCGAGGTTATACAGTACGATCAATATATTCTCCCTCACGCTCCAACGGGTAGTCCAGGGTCGGACAAATCCTCGCGGGCGGATATGGTCACTTCAGAGCCACCAGAGGAAGGGTATCTTGGAAAGGCACAATTGCAATAAGCAACAGAACGGACTTGGCCCGACTGGCCAGTATTCCAAACAAGCCACATTCGACCGCCCTGGATATTTTTTGACCATGTTTACCATGGACAAAAAAAATCGCATTCCTTCCATTCCCTTCGATGTGCCGTTTTTGGCCTCGAAATCGATTTGCCCCTCAATCAAGCCCCACATGACGTTCCAGTCTACCCACGCAAACTCGACGTGCTTATGCGGCTCCTTCAACTAAATAAATGGCAAGGAGCGTTAATTATGTTTCTGAATGGGACGGTGAAAGTAACCGACCTCAGGTTTCTGGCTAGGATTGGTTTGCTTGACAACGAAGAAGGAGCACCGCCAGAAACCATGTTCTAGGACGTCGTCTACTTGACCGAGGACGAACTCGTTTCCGAAGGGAACAATTTTCACGTCGAGTCCGACCTCCTCACGAAACTCACGCACAATTGCTTGTTCTGGAGTCTCGCCTGCATCCACCCCGCCACCAGGGAAAGCCCATGAGTCTGTTAGCCATAGAGATGGTTAGCGTAATTGTTTCCATTGAGCAGTGTTGAGCTGTCAGTCACCTGGGTTGCCATTCTTTGGAACTTCTGGCGTCTTCTCTCTTCGGTGAAGAAGAAGAACCTTACCACCCTTTTCGCTCACAAGAATACCCATCGTACCAGCTCTTTGTGGCTTCGTAGATGTTTGTCGCTGGGACAAGCTATTGTCTGTCGCGGACATACTGAGCTGTCGAAGAGAATCTGTTCGTGCGGTGTATGGCGCTGTGAGTGGGTGAGAGAGGGGGTCTGTGACAGGAAGAACAATACGAGTTGACAAGGGGAAAGATAGAGCTCCTTTATACCTTCTCAGCTGGCTACTGTGCTAGCACAGTCAACCTTGGAGACAGCCTGACAGCTCACCATACCCGCCCGCGAGGCGCTAACGGAGGCGCAGTGACGGAAATTTTGGTCTTTCATTTTTTCCAACCTCTGCCAGTGAGCATGGAAAGCTATTGCTGATAGTGGGTATTTGGTCTGCTTGCCATCTTTTGGAGCCCATCAAGCAATGTCTCGGCTTTTTCACCCCTTCTGGCGAAAGGATTTAATTTTATAGCTACGAGATGAACAATTACACACCCTCTAAAAGTCCGCATACTTAATCCGCATCCATTTCTCGCAGTGTTACCTTTTCTCTCTTCCTCATCATCCGACTCCTGTTGATTTGCGATCCAGTATCTCATCTACTTCTGTCATAACGCCAATAAAAAAGGACCGATAACATGACTGTTATCTCCAAGTGCTTTAATTGTCTTAGAAAGACCTTACCAGGAAGCAGAGCCAACCCGGAAGTCCCTTCCACGGCCGAAGCTCCAGCAGTCGAACCAGCAGCAGGATCCTCCCCTGCGGTCACCGGTCTAGAAGCCGACAACAGTGAGCTATGCATTCTTTCTAATTATTACTATCTCCCTTTCTCTTGTTGTAGCACACAAGTTGACAATGGAATCCTTATTTCAGCCCCGGCAACACGGACTGGAAAAAGCCCCCGCGACCACAAACATCACCGCCTCCGCAATTCCCTCAAGAAAGTCTTCAGATCCATTGTAGAGGCTGGCGGTGCATCCTCGTCTGTGCAGCTGGTCTCGTCTGCGTGCCTATCCTTATTGCCGTGGAGGTTATTGGTGTTGTCCTCACGCTGGTCTGGAGAGGTGTTGTAATGATTTTTATTTGTTCATTTGGGCTATTGAGTTGCAGTTTCAGGACGGAATCATAGAATTGTCACAAATATGCCTGGAATGGGATGATATGGAATGAGGAAGGGGTTACACGGCGCTGGACTGGGCGAGGCCTGCTTAGAGGTCTTCAGCGGTTCATTCTGATATAGACTCGCGATTGAATACTACGTTCCCATTGGCCCATCCCGATCACCTGATCCCTCGTGCACTTACTCAGCAGTCATTAGCCATCCTTCCTTCTAAAATTTGTTTTTTTCATATCAGATTTGGTCTTTTCCGTCTCTATAACGATCCTGGCTTCTCACCTATAAACGCAGTCCAACACATTATCGTGGACTTGCTCATGCAAATCACCTTATTAACATGAATTATACTATCAGGAAACATATAAGACGAAGAAGAATGCGAGAACCTAAACCAAGTCCAGTCCAATTTTGAGAGCATGAATAAAACCTACTCCTTGACTTTGTATAAACTTAGTGGCAAACCACCGGCGGTCACAATGATGTATCCAGGTGACAAAGTTAAGTATCTGTTTCCGTTAATCCATAAGGGCCTGAGCAATATAAGCTCCGTTAGCCAGCTCAGCCTTCTTGCTTAATGATGCTCTTAATCAGCGCTAGGCTGATACTCCAACTCTGACAGCTTTACATCCTGATGTACGTGGTTCCGTACCACCTCCCTTAATTGGTCCCGAACGTCATCTGTCGCGGAAACTAGCCAGCAAGATTACCCCAGGCTCTACTTAGGATAAGAATAATGAAGACCTACCTATTACGAGTGTCCGACCTTCCTCATCCCAAGTGTCAGGTAGCCTCTCGATATGGTTGCCAAATGCCTTGAGTGAGATTATATCTGAATAATCTGGTGTATTCTGGCATATATAGACTCGTTGATGTTCACCGAACAGCAATTTTTTATGATCAAAGTTATCTTTGACGTAAATGGAGATATGCAGTATCTGTATAGGTTAGTGAATCATAATAGCGGTCCAGACAATACGAACATAGCCTTCACCCATGGTGTCATCTTTTAAAAGGTTATTGAGTAGAGCTAGGGCAGGTGTCATCTCGTCAACTGATTCTACCTGCCACACTAATTGTAGCCGGCGGACCTGAGAGGTGCCAGTATTATACCCGTAAATCATCTTCTTGAGATATGGCACAGCTGCTGCGATTCCGAATCTGCTTGCAATCACTATCACACTTTTATGTTGACTAACGTTTTCGGTCGTGCCATGAGGGCCAGTGAAGAGGGCCAGAAAAGAAACCGAGCGATACAAAGCAGAAGGGGCATAGCGAAGAAGCTTCGCAGTAAGACCATGACGGGGCTGCACCAGGAGCTCCATCGTGTCCTGAGTACACTTAGACCACGATGTGACTGTAAAAGGATGCGTCTGCATCCAGGACCATAGACTGACTGACGGCATCCAGAGGTTGATATACTGTCCCGCCTCCACTTTCACCGGCCTAGGTAAGATAAGGAGAATATGTGCAGCTTTAACCGTATCCCGAGGCGATAACCTTGCATCATGTCCATCGTGTCTCACAGCCTCTTTTTCTTTTTTAGGATCATTCACTTTTACCCGAGCTTCCCTCGCGCTGAATGTCACAATAGCCCTGGGTGCACCACGGCCTGTAAACAGGCCATTTCGGTATAGGAGGGTTATCAGCTGTACAATTAAGTTCACTCCAAATATACCCAGTGCAATCAGAACGTATGTCCTTATGGACTGATTCTGTGATATATGTTGCCAGGTGCCATAGACAAAAAGTCCGGCCAGAGCTTGATGTCCTCGGAGAAATATTTCATAGGACCATTGGCGAATCCATGGAATTGCGATCAAGACTAGAACACCCAGGGAAACTGTAGCCTTTTCCAGTTAGTGGAGTTTGGATGGTATTTTGGGTATCATACCAGCATTGTGAAGAGGTTTTGCAATATACCAAGTGGAAATGTGAATCCCTTGACTTGAACCCTCACAATGACATGAAACGATAGCAACGCAACCGCCGTCCAGCCAGTAACGCGGTGGATCCTACAGCAAGTCCTCCACTTTATGCCTAGAATATCAGCTAGATGGCTAATGTGAAAGGTTGACAGAGGAAAAATTATGTTGATTAGAGCGAGCTTGGCTGCCTGGTGGCCGGCGTCGGTCACTGAATTCGACTTATAAAAAACAAGAAAGATATTGACTGTAGCGTATGAGGTGTGAAACAACACATCAGCTCGGGACCATGGGCCTAGAAAACGATGCCTATGAACCAGAAATGGGAGTGCCAAATGTCGAGAGAAAAACAAAGACGCCGAACCCTTCCAGCTGGCAAGGACGGAGAATGTCCAGTTGGCCCAGCTGGCAAGGACAGAGAGCATCCAGCTGGCATAGACAGAGAGTTTTCGGGCAAAGAACAGACCCACAAAGATACCACCCACGGCAATGGCGTAAACGGCTAACGAGTCCATCGCCTTTCCAGAAATGAAAGAGAGACGTCCTGCTGACGATACAGTAATAAGGATGCTTCTAGGAAGGGCGTGCAAAGCAAGTAGATTAATATAGTATATACAATCCACAGGGGATAGGCTTGTACATCACAGACCTTATAAAACATTTTTAGGTATAATAGGGCCCTCAAAAAAGTAAGGACTCAAAAAGTGTTTATTATTTGAGGTAAATATGATTGCAGAGGGATCCCATCTTATTCTAAGGCATCCCAAAAGTTTAGCACACTGCAATTCCAATGATATTTGAAAATAGGTTATAAATTGAAGACAATGCATTTTTCAAAGAGCGCTTGGGTGAAATAGCCGGGTACGCAGAGACCTGAAAGGGGAGGATGTATACACATGGCAGATATTTAGATAGTTGTATATACCACAATCAAAGAACCAATATATATATATCAAACTACATAAAATTGTGTTATTATCACTTGCCGGTCGTTAGTTAGTTGCCTAGAAGCTCGGTACAGTACCTAGCTCCTTTCTGTAGCAATGAGGTACGGTACGCAGAGCCGCCATAGATAAAGTTCTACTGCAGCGATGTTTCCCCCCCCGCTGAATTCATCAACAACGGCTAGCTGAGGGCCGAATATGTCTGTTTTCCCAGATAGAAATCTTCATGCCAAGTGAGAGGGGATACTTTTTCATAACACCTGCCATTTTGAGCCACTCATCAACCTGGTGCAGTGTAAGGAGGGCGAACAACTCGGCTTGAGAATCCAGTCTGTCCCTCACAATTAGTTCTACTACGCTTGTTTACTACGCCTCCAGTAAGGAGTCGTGCTTCACCTAGTGAGCCTCATCTAGTGCAAGCGAGAAAGCCACATATGAAGCACACCTGCCTCGATTATGACTAGCACACTCGTATTAGTTCTCAATAACCATGGGGGTCAGAAGGACACTGTGTATCTCACTTCCATATGCCTTATCAGCTGCGAGCTTAGTCTGCCTTGTCTTTATCGGAATTGGATGCACAAATTCATCTAACCCGGAAAATAAGCTGTTTCTCATGAAAGTAGGTCTGCTTGACATAATGGGTGGAATTGGTTCAGAGTCTTATTTCTCAGGCCAATATGACCAACTTTGGTTCTGCCATAGATGAAACTTTAGATCTCATTTCACGACGATCATTCATGGATGACTCGCTTAGTGTAGCATCCGACTCCCTCTCTGATGCAAACTCTCAAGTCAGCAACGCTGTACAAGACGCCACTGATGGTTCTGGGTCTACAATAGCAGAAACAGTAGGAAATGCTGTTACAGACGCCGAGGATTTGGCACAGAGTGCATCGGAGAAGATAGCAAAAATTATCTCAAATGTCCCTGACTTCTATACAATAGGGCTATGGAACTACTGTGAAGGCTTTGCTAATGGGACAGGGCCAGCATCCATGAACTGCACAGAACCGAGCTCCGCGTTCTGGTTCAACTTCACTGATGTTCTGGATTTGGAAGTCTCCTGGGCTGAGGAATTGTTTCCAAGTCAATATGATAGCGTGCTCAAAGCTTACCAGTCCCTTTCCAAAGGCACCATCGCCTTTTTTATCATGGCTTGCGCCGCAAATATGCTGACTATCGTCCTTGGGTTCGCAGCAACGCTTTCCCGATGGGGAAGCTTATTAACTAGCGTCTTTGCAGTGGTATGTTCTATTCTTGCCCGGCCTACTTTATCTGCCAGAGTAGATTAGTTGTTGAACTGACTTTGATAGGCATCTGTGGTGTTTAACATGGTTCGATTAATACTGGCCATAGTGGCTTATTCTGTACTTGCGGGGATCTTTAAGCTTAGTCTTAATGGTATTGTCCTGACGCTGGGCCAGCCGATGCTGGTAGTTAGCTGTCTCGCGACAGGCTTTTCGATTATCGCTAGTCTATTCTGGCTTTTCAGTAGCTGCTGTTGCTCTAGACAATGACTACTATTTAGATGTCTAGCAGCCCCCTTCCGGTAGAGTTATTGTCTGGGCCTAGTGCCACTTTTGATGGATCTTCGAACCAATGAAGATCCTGTACTATGGCAATCGGCAGAGGAGAAAAGCAAATTAGGAAGCAGAGAGGAACAGTGGTGTTACAGTGCCAGCCTAGAAGCTTATTCCAATCACGGTGCTCGGAATGAGTGTCGTAAGATTCTGCCTGTTCTGCGCCTTGGTTGGCCAACATTTCCTGGACTCTGATGTGGACTCTATACCTAATCTCCGAGCAACTTCTTATTATACCAAGCACCTGTTTCATAATCTGATGCTGCGTTTTGTCTGTGTATGTATCTACTTCGTTATTCTATTTTAAACACATTCCGAACCCGTACCTTGACAGGTGGCTTGATACAGGACAGGAGCTACAGAGTGAATGATAACTCACCTGGATAGCAGCCTCGGATAACATTTCGAACAAGGTAGTCGATTATATTGATTCTTGAATTTAGTCTGAACCTCAATCACTTGTCAATTGTTTATAGGCCCTACCGCCAAGAAGAAAGCATGCTTTTTCTATTGCTTGAACCATACTAAATAAGAGCTTAATATCTTTCTCATCACAAATACATAATTTATGTTCTTCCTGTTGAAAATTTATTAGATCAGAATGTGGATTATTACTGTATACAAACAGAGGCTGAGAGTCTCTCTCTCAACAGCCTGGTTCAGTCGTAAGATGTATGACTTGAATCAAAGGTCCAAATTAGGCGCAGCCCGTCCGTGGTGGCTGCGTTCACAGAAGGAATAAGAGATCATGTGGCCCTGGTAAAAGGCACAAACTACATAACACTTGGTACCGTATGGTAGTAGGAGAAATTATATCAGATAATTGATTTAAGCCAAGTTCTTGGCTGTAGGGCTTACAAATTGAAGATGTTTTGGTTCTCAAACTGATTTTAATAATATCTGTAAGTAATAATGAAGCAGGATTGAACCCAAGGAAAGGCAATTTAGAACGTCTCGTAACTGCCAGATAAACTAAACCTAATACTGTGCGGATTAATACTAGATCCTAGCCATGTGAATTGTCTAGTCAGATAAGGGTAGACAGTCCTAATAATCATGCAAATAATAAAGACTAAGATTTAGAAGCAATGAATTCGTGAAAATCAGATCAGGTTGGGCATATAGCTATTCGACTCTGAGAATTATAGGCCAAGGAATTAAAGTAGTATATAATACTGTATGCGATGATTGTCTCATAAGCTGTAAAATCACTATGGCGCCTTAGCGAAGCCCAGAACAGCGTTAATTGTTTTCGCTCTCAAGACAGTGACTGGATTACCCTCGGTACCGAAAGACCTCATAGTGGTGGTTTAGTGAAAGGTTGAAGTTTGAGTGGGTCATCCGACGCGTCGCGCGGATTCGGGAGTGTGCCAAGACTTTTGAACCCCCATGTAGGCAAGACATGGGAAATCAGTATCCCCACATAGTTCGCCGGGGTCAGCTCCCCGGCCCTAGATTCGGGACTACGTGGCTAACATCATCCTATGCGGCCCAGATGTAGTCCTGGCCCGTACCTGGGCCCTGTAGGCACACCTAAGATAAGCTCAAAAACTACCGCGTGCTAAGGAAGCTACTCTGACAGTTCACCTGGGGATATAGGATTCGTGGGTTAGTTCTTTTCGTTTATCTAAAGGTTGGGGAAACGATTATGAAAGAGCCTAAGTTGTCTGGCCAACCGCCGCATTAGTAAAGGGAGACCTTGGAAAAAAAGGTTGTTGCCACCACGCGGGATTAGCATGACTCGTGATTGCCCTTGCAGGAGCAAGATTCTAGCCAATCTCGCCGCCGAATGCTAGGGCTGTCACATACCCCACTACGGGGAGACTAACGGAACCGGGGTGGAGGTCCTTCCTGTTCCGGTTAGGTAGTGTGCATGCGCTTCTATCTCATAGATCAGAGGGAGGGGCTCCACAGATTGATACCCAAGACGATAGTGTGCTCTTAAATGGATCAGACTAGTCACTATCGCCTAAATAGGCAGGAGAGGCGCCAAGCGGCCTAAGATCGTTGGTGTGTGCAACAAGATCGGAGCCCCACAGGGGCCCCCCTGATAGGGTATGCTAACAAGTCCTGCCGGCTATCCGATCTCCGGGCTCAAGAGAAGCGAGGCTGGCCCGTTCTAAACTTGACCAAACCAGATATACCTGCCCCACCATAGTCAGTTGCTATAGAGTACAGAGACCAGCAGTAAAGTATGTGGATGCCACGAAAGCACACAGCAGAGGAGCTGGGCTGCCGCGGATTTTGGGAGCGGGCACATCGGTAGGTTAATGAGTGACAAATATCAATACCATATTATTGCAGACCAAGAGGCGTATGTAAGCTTTCTGCTTACAATGATAAATTAATTCAAGGGGCGAAAGGAAAAGTGAAGTCTGTAGTTGTCTAACAAATGATACTGGGCAGGTCATTGAACATGGCTGGAAAATCATCACTTGTTGAGAGTGTGATATCGCGTGCCTGGCCCGGCCACGGCTGACAGAGACTTGTATCCACCGGCCCCTGTAATCCACTCTCTGTGGGAACAAATCCCTCGACATCTGGCGGAGGCGCCGTTCCAGACTTGATTGACTGTGAGAGCGTGGTATTTTCTGACTCTGTGCTCTGGTCAGAGCGAGAAGTAGACGGTGTACATGTGTTGGGAGAGGGAAGTCGCTCGCCTGGCTGAGGTATTGCCTGTCCATGATGTGGTTGTTGAAACGAATGTAGGGGCCCAGTTGGTACAGTCCCAGGTGAAAAACCGTAATCTGCGACAGTCCCACTAGGGAAGAAAAAGGGAGCCGAGAACATTTGCGCATTGTAGCCACTGGACATTGTATTTGCAGCGGCCATGGACATTGGGTCAGCCACAGGTAGCCATGACGGGCCATACGGAGGATGCTGCACGTACGGCATCCACGCGGAAGGGCTCCAGGGTTGGATTGATCCGTCGGGAGGCGGTTCTGGTAGACCGTCGAGTTCAGTCTCTTTGACCATTTTCTCTGGTACTGATTGCGCACCTGATGTTTGCGCCTGTATTGGTGAGCACAAGTCCTCTTGAGGCCCAGGAGTGAGCGTAGAGCCTTCATCGGCGGAAGGTTCATTGGCACCGGGTTTAGCGACATCGAGTTCATTGATAGCAGTTTCAGCGGCAGCGGGTTCAACTTGTTCTTCGTCGTCCCACTCATCAGTGAATAACGGTATGATGTCCTGTGGAATAACTTCGGTGCAGGATCCGTGCTGGATGAAATGGAGAAGTTCAGGGTATTGTTTCGTGAATGCTTGAACCTCAGGAATGATCTCAGGCTTCCTGTCCAAAACGAATTTTGCAACGGCTCCAAGGTTGGATATAGCGATAATATGAGCCCTCAATTCTCCCTGAGTGAATTTGTCCAACTTGGACCATTAGCAAAAAGCCCAAACATAGATTGTTGAACACCACTCACTTTACCATCATGGCTGCTAGACTGCGGGCTCTTTTCTTGACCATTCTTAGCACCGCGGCGATCATTTCGGCCGCCATGAACAGGCAAAGACGCACGCTTCAGACTTGCCCTCTCTCTTGGGGCCTTCTTTGTAGCACCTCTTGGCATAGTTGAGTTAGTAAAGTGGAAGATTAGAAGTTTTGGCCGTTCAATTTATGCCCCTGCGTAGCCAGGGGGGAGGGGGGGAACGGCCAACCAGATATCTTTATACTGCAAGCGATATGGACGTGGTTATGTTTACTTGGGCATGCAACGCCACTTCAATTTCCACTTTAGTTAAAACATCCGAAGGTGGAGGGCAAAAGAGCACCAGTTGGCCGAGAATTTGCTCGCGGCTATCATGAATGATGGTGCGCAAGATTGTCGGGGTCAATGAACGGAACCAGTGGGTCAACTAGTATAGTTCAATTTTGATGCGCGCAAGCGTAGCGAAACATGGTGGGCAACATAGTAAATTCTCTGGCCCGACTTTCAGTGCAACAAGCAGTTAAAGCCGTGTTGAACTGCGTGTTGAACCAATATGCCTCTAGTTATTCCCCACTTCGACTCACCAGTTGTCATGTTCTTTGTAAGTCCGAATCGCAACAGTATCTAGAATGTCCAACGAGATTTGTCTGGTTAAGTCCCACAGTATGGCCGGCACGGGCTGGTACTGTGCACTAAAATCATTAAACACTATGCCACCTGCTGCTCGCTGCTTCTGAGCATTCCGGATAATGATCCTCTGATGAGACCAACCCGTTGTGGCCGACAGAGACAACTCCAAGGCAGACATGAAGCAATCGTGGAGTGAAAAGGAGTGGATGGTGTTATGTGATTGGATGGCTGCGCAAGAGGAGAAACGCACCCCGTGGGAAGAAAGAAAGAAACTGTGGGCGCAATTAACTGGGGTCAGACGGACCACACAATCGCTCCGTGCCGCGTATAATCGCTGGAATTGGGGTTATCGACCCGAGTGCCTGAAGGAGAACGACAAGGTGTCCTCGAGTTTGAGTGAGACATCCACAAGTGCCGAACCTGAAGGAGAACAGAAGTCATTCGACCAAGCAGCAGACTCATCAACATCCCTGACTGGATCTTATACATCAGCGCAGACTGCACCACCACAAATGTCACGCCTGCAACGTCGTAATAAGCGCCGAGAAATCAGCAGGCGCGTGGCTATTCAGCTGGAACGCACCATCAAATATTGTAGGTTACGCTGAGAATCATTTTTGTTGCAGCACGGAACTGATATGGTACAGGCGCAATGGCGACAAGGCCTCAGAGAATAGCCTCTTGACTGCTTCCCGCTCTCGTTGTGACCAAGAGGTTACCTTGACATTGAACTCGATGAAGCTTCTCTTCGCAACGGCCTGGCGGTTTTGCTCGCCATCTTCTCTAGATTCGTGATTGTTTTCGTCAAAGAAAGGGGTCACTGTAGCTTCGGGCAGGCCGAATGGATTGAAATAGCCCAAGTTGGCGGAGAGAGGAAGCGATTCATATGGTCTATAAATAATAGGGGCGGATTATTCTTTTGTTGTTCTTTGCTTGCGCTTGGGGGCGTTTTTATTCCAACGTTGAATTAGCGAATCGTGTAGAACTGCAGTAAACATCATTGCCTGCGGGACGTCCATTGAATACCTGCCGAGATCATAACCAACCCTTCTTCCACAGTGGGTGACTTAAGTAGAAGGTTTTGCGTTCCATGAAGCCCCCTATTGCCACTGTCGGGAATAAAGAGGAGTGAGAGTCGGAACCACTAGACTCAGTAGCCACCACGAGGGAACGGTGAAGATCACGAGCCGGATCTCGTGCGTGACAGTATCATGGCACCCTGGCTGGGATTGGAATGGGACGCGGGAGGCTGGACCCTCACAGATACGGGGTGTGTCCAGCAGATCCTTGATGCAGTGGAGGGCAGCGACATTCGCAATCTGTCAATACAAGTCTTTGTTGGCAAGGCGCTCAAGGCACAGGCGCTCCGAGTCTTGCATCCTTACAACAACATTCAGCGTTACTCAAGGACTGGCGTAGCGCGGATGCATCTGATCCAGTCTGAGTTACGGCCAGCAATTCTCATTGAAACAAGCAAATCCCCAGGGTCAACATCTCGACCACCGTTGTCAAAGCCACTTCGCTTATATCCTGTTCAGGACAGTCATGACCGTACCTGTGATGATGTTCAAAACATGCTCTTCCGGCATGTTATGATGCCGCTAGCGGACACCGTATGTCTCTTTGCAGCGGACCTTGGGGGACTTGAAGGGATCAGCATACTTCTGGCCGCCTGGAGCCAATTCCCGTTGGCTAGCCCTGACGGATCACCTTTTATTCATGCACGTTTGATCATAGTCCTGACAGACCCAGGTGATATGACTGGCACAGCACGGGAGACCGAAGTCAAACTGAGAGAGATTGCTGTTCCCAAGCTAGCAGCTGCTCTCTCTGTGTTAGACCTTCGACACAGAGATGGACTGTCCCCAGCGAGCCAGTTCGAGCCCCTCCGACAGCATCTGTTGCAAGAGCTAGACTATGCTCACATTACGCGGTCACAGGCACGTCTGCTATTCTCCAGAGTCCATTTGGAATGGGTATTCCGAGAATCGTTATCACACGTGACGCGGTGGCCAACGACCCCGTTCAATTGCATTCAGGCGTGCCGCCTGGACCGCGCTAGAGACGACGGAATGATAGGGCAATACCTAGAGTCGTTTCTCTGCATTGCTGAGAAGGCCAGCGTACCGACGAATTCACTGGCGGCCTTCATCGCTTCGGCTTTCCTCATGGACGCCTATCCTCCAGGCATGCATGGTGAGCGAGCGAGACGCGAGACGGCAATCACGTAGGATTTTCCACAAACCAGGCTGACAAGGATAGGCTTCCACCCGAAAATCATGTTCCAGACCCTCTATGCCGGCCACTGTCGGACGGCATGCCCTCGCCGGCCGCACAATCCAGAGATGGCTTTGTGGAATCAAGTGGAGACCCGCTTTGTAACCTTGTTCAGTGTGATGTCACCAGCCATTTCTTCAAGCCGGATTCGCCGAGACTCCCTGCGCCAGGACATGTCGGTGTGGGCTGATGTGAAGACAAACCAGGTCTGTCTGCTCTGCCTCTGTCGCCCCCCTGAGCATGTTCTGCCGTGTGGACACGCAATCTGTGACATATGTACCTGCATTTTTGGAGTTCGCGGCCAGGGTGCAGAATACCATTTTGACATGACCGCCTGTCCCTTATGTCTAAAGTCCTTCTCCTTGACAGTTCGACTCCTTCCACCGACAAAACGGCCCACTATCCTTGTTCTCGACGGGGGCGGTGTTCGTGGGGTCATCACCCTGGGCTTCCTTAAAGCCCTAGAGAATCAGGTTGTCGGCTTGGGAGGTTTGCGGGAGGCGTTCGATCTCAATGTAGGAACCAGTGTAGGTAGGTGTCCCAGTAACCATCATTGGCCCATTGTAGCGGTGTGAATTAGCTGGCTTAACGTCCGGTTTCTTTTAAAAGGCGGTCTCATCTTGTCAGACGTGGTTGTCTGTGGAGAGAGAGTAGACGACGCGCGCGCAAAGTTTATCACTTTGGCACGGCGGATTTTCCCACAACGGCCCCTTGCACACACTCTTGTTGGGCGATCCTGGAGCTTCCTGAGAAGTTGGCTGGCAGACAGTCGTCATGACTCGGAGGGTCTTGACGAAGCTCTCAAAGAGACCTTCAGTACTCTGCGCCGGCTGTTTGATACCACGCTCCCGCTCGTGTCTGGCATCCGCGTGGCGCTAACAGCGAGCCAGGTTGACAAGGACGGGTCGCTCTGTCTCTTCTCAAACTACCGTGGATTAGGACGCTCAACTGCCCAATCAGCCTACAAGGTATTGATACCAGAGGGTGAAGAACCACGACTTTGGGAAGTGTAAGTACTCACGTAAAGCCGACAGTCCATCGTTCCCTGGTGTGGAGCAGAAGAGGGAGAGCGGACAAGTTAGAACAAGATCTTCGCGCACGGAGAGATAGCGGCTGTGTCCCCTCGTGCTCTCGCCTTTGTATGGCTATCAACGTATATGATGCTGATATTGATACAGTGCACGTTGCTGCGTGGCCGCCCTAGGGTATGAATTAGTATGCTTCAGAGCAAGTAGACCATACATTGACGCAAACAACTTACAGATACTTCACGACCAAGCACCTTCCAGATATTGGAACATTCCAAGATGGGGGAGTCAGTGCTAATTGTCCGCTCAGGCCCGCTATTCGCGAGAGCGAAATCATCTGGCCCGCATGCACGCGGCCAGACCTTGTCGTCAGCATTGGGACAGGGTACCCGAATGAACAGTCCAGTAACCCCAGCCCGAGGGGTTTCTGGAGTGGTGGATTTGTCGAGCGAGCTATTCGTACCTTCCTACAATCACCTGCTGTCAACAGCAGACGCGGATGGCAAGATGCGCTCGACAGTATCGCTGAGAATGTTCGGCCTGACGTCTTCCGTCTTGATCGCGAGGTCGCGGGCGACCTGCCAGAGCTCGATGATTCGAGTGCGCTGGAAAAACTAGGTCAGTTTCCATATAGTGTTCCTGAGGAGCTCACCCGGGCTTGGCTGGCCAAATGTTTCTTCTTTGAACTGGACGAAGTGCCTACCAATGTGTTGGGCTCCTACAAGTGTCGAGGTTCCATACTCTGCTGCAAGTACAATGCGGGGAAAGTTGCCCAACACATGGCCCTGATGTTCCACAATGCCCGCTTCACGTTAAGTCGAGGGGCCGATCTTGGTGCTGTAGAGGATGGAAATGGATGTCTGATCTGTGGATATTATCGTAAATGCGTATCCTTTGAGGTGCCTAGCCTAAATGAGTTTATATCTCTCGAAGTTCGCGGTATCGCAGGCCACTGTGCCATTGGTGGCTTTCCCACCTCACTCCAGAGTTTGTTGCAGGCACAGCAGGCTGATGCCCCTTTTGGACGAGCCGATCATCGAACCGACCTATGGCCACCACCACGCCAATGCTACTGCACCCGAACAAAGCGGCCACGAACATTGTCAAACCCAGAGTCGCGCCCGAAGACGCGACGCGTAGATAGACTGTAAGGGGACCATTCTTTGTTATGACCAGCCGAACGTGGTTACGCAAAGAGTATATCGAGGAGGTGAACCTAGAGGAGATTTTTGGGCCGGGTTGAAGTACAAAGCCACCCAGTCCCATGGTTTCGGTTCGCTTAAAATATGACCACGTGGAGATAACCCCACCACTAACTTCTGCTTCAAGCTAAGTGGCAGGGCTAACGTAGCTTTCCACACTACCGGGCCAATTCTCCTACAGAGATGAAGATAGTGCCTTTCAACGAGCCAAATATTGCATGTATCACGACCACCTGCAAATCATGATCCCAAGCGTGACGAGCAGCGGGGGACCGCGGGCTCGACGACGTCGAACTGATTAGTACTGTAAGCGAGATCGACTTCGTCGTGGATATTCTGCCGGTACGCCGACCGCTTACCCACCTTGGTTAGCCTCGCTCCACGAGGGTCCATCTGCGTGTTTGTTCACGATCCTCTTGGAATGTCTTCATGCTTTGAATTCCGTACATAGGGTACCAGATAGATCAATCAAGTCTTCTGATAGGCTTGTCGTCTTAGCATGTATATACCTTTCCACGCTTTGTGTTTGTGAGCACCATACTTGCCAGAAGCCGTATGCTACTCGCAGCCCACCATAGGATTAAATCGTCACAATAGGCATGGTAGGTCAGGTTTACTTATAATGGTACACGCACAGGGAAGAGGATATAGTTACTACCGCAATGTCGATGTGGCTTTCAATGTTGTGCCTTACTGTCCCTTGAACGTACAGTATCCTAGTGTGAGATGCATATTTATATATATTTCAACCTCAAAGCTTTCAACATAGGTGCCTTGAGACATAAGCTCGGATGGTACTAATAATCAATTCAAATAACTTCATCCCACTCCCTAGCGAGTATGCATCCGTATTAACCGAAAAGACCCTGTATTGCGGTTCGAGATCTCCCCGTCACTGCACTAGCTGGCTACTGCGTGGCTAGGCATTTGGTGGCCTATTTTCATCTTTGGCCTTAGTCTATCCACCCAGCAAAACTGCAGACTGTTTCCCGAGCGCGCTTTTGAGCCGACAGTTCTCTCGACGTAAAGATTTGTAGTCCTCCTTCAGACAATGAAGATCTATTTGCGCGAGCGTGGCGTCGAGAACAGAATCAAAAATATGTTGTTGTCGATGCGTTTCTCCCTCTTTTTGGTTATAGGTGCTGAGCAACAACCACAACTTCTCAATCAAACCTAAAAGGATATTGACGAGATCTTCGGTTGCAGTGTGCTCCTTATGGACCCTGTACAGCACCTGTTGAAGGCCAGAGATTCTCCGGCTGCTTTTGTCGAGACTATTGACGATTAAAGCGCATTTGTCCGGCAGTTGAGCGAGGAATGGCACCGAATCCTGTAGCATAGGTTAGATCTATCTCATGGCAGTGGTGACAGTTACCTCTTCCATGTTGGAATTGCTGTAGATGGACTCCGCTTAGCAAGGGGAAAGAGGGGTCTACATTTACAGGACTCAATAAGAGACAAGCTGATCAGCCCTTCTGGCAATGTGGGAATGCCGGATATAGCGGCATCGTGTAGACGTCCTTTCAACTATGGAATCAATGTTACAAACAGTGTACCTGAAAGAGTTTCATCTTCTGTCTTCTTGTTCTATAATTACTCACCGAATATGAGGGCCTAGAGATTTTTAACCTCGCTCTTTTTAGTTCCTTCTTCTTTTTCTGGAAGACCTAATTCTGAGACATTCTCGCGCAAGGATTCGTCGCTCCCAAAACGTATCGGTTGAAACGAGCAACGCGCCAACTCACCACTGGAATGTCTCCAAAGGATTACGTGGTTGTTCAAATAGAGTGTACTGCCCTCATATTCCTTGATCTCGTACAGGACAGAATCCATACCAAGTTGAACATGATATCCTTCTCAAGCGGTTCCTCCCTCCTCTTGACTGGTGCTGCCAGAGCATGGTTTCTGATTGCTGGCTATGGTTGAGTGCCAGATGCTATATAAAGTGAACTGACTTGCTATGAGCGGACCAACTTTCCTACTCACCACTGGGAGTATTGTTTTCAGCTGATCATCAATACTGTACATCCGTCTTAATATCTCTACTAGCCAACCACAATGGATGTTTTGGAAGAACGAGCTCAGCTAGACAATGCGAAGGTTGAGATTGCACCACCGAAGCCGCGCAGCGTTGCTCTAGGACTAACTCGGGCCTACGCAACCGACTGGAAAGTCAAAGATGCCCTGCGGGAGCTGTATCAAAACTGGTAAATAGTATTCTGCTTATAGTGCCTCCAAACCCTGGTGTCATCCCCTCATACTCTTGACTCTAACAAGGTTATCGCTATTCTTGCAATAAATCAATGAGAGACTTGAACTGGGGACTTTGGTTTTTGAAAGCGCTGTACATCGCCATGTGATAGTGCGCTGGCTAAACCTGACGATAGGAAGGACGCCATCCTCCAGACATATGCAATTTCGCTCACCGACTTCGTACCTATTCTTGAAACTACCCCGGACGAAATTAGGATCATCGTGAAAGGAAACATACCTCTACCAAGGGAAGCTAACAGGCCCATGACACAGGATATCTTAGGATATATCCGGTTTAACAAGATGCAGGGAAGCGTCGAGTTTACGAACCTCCGCTCTACTTTGGACGAACAATGCCTAGAACTAGGCACCACTACCAAATCGAATGATGATCGGCTGATAGGTGGCCATGGGGAAGGGCTCAAGATCGCGGCTTTGGTACTCTGCCGGGAAAATCACCATGTGAAGATATCGGCGAACGGATGCTACTGGAATTTCGGATTCAATGGCACTAAATCGACCAATTTCTATTGCCGCCTGGCTCCTGCTAAGGGGAAGCGCGTCCTGTCAGGACTCGCTGCCCGAGTTAGGGAGGATGTGTCAGTATTAGTCGAGAAAGGTCACACGGACGCAGGTCGACGGCTGCAGATGGCAGACTTCGGTGCGTGGATGCGTGAGACGCTTGATCTTCACGTGCCCTCTGACCGGGTTCGTACTCTGTCAGGCGATCTGCTGCTGGGGCAGGCCCACCGGGGCCATTTGTATCTGAAAGGCATCCGCGTCCCGCATGCAGGCCATAACGGTCAAACATTCTACTTTGGATACAATCTCCTCCGTGGGAACGTGGACCGGGACCGGCAGCGCTTGGTGGATGGCCAATCGGTGGCAGAAGCGATCCATTCCATATGGAATAGCGCTATCCTCCACAGTCAATCTGTGGTCCTGCCGAAATATATTAAGCTTCTCCGTTGCGACTCGGCTTCTGCTGATGCCGTCGGCGCAGATGAATTTGTCTCAGAAGCGACGGCACGGAAGATGTGGGCAGCGTTGAGCTGTGAGGCAAGGATAAATGATGGATTCTATTACCAGAATTCCCGTCAAACCGAGGTACCAAACCCTGCATGCTGCTACCCTCTTTGACATTCAACGTTGGATCTAACACTCTCTCCGGCACCAGCATGAGCCAGTGATCCGAACCGAGTTGAAGAAGCAGCCTCGGCCATTATCAGAGGTGCTCTGGAAGATTCTCCGGCGGTACAGTCTGGTTCGGGAGCCAATGGAAGAGCTCCAACATCAATTCCGGAATTCTCGAATTATTGAGCTGCCCAACACCGCCTTCGCTCAGGGTCTGGCTCGCACTCTCCAAGCCTTGATGGCGCTAGACCCACGCACAGCGACAATCAAGGTTGTTTTTGTCCGCTGTGACATCCACACAGTCGATTTGGCATACAGTGAGAAAGAGAACATGCTGTATGTGCATGAGAAATGGCTCGAGCTTCCGACTGCTCCTAGCTTGGAGGAGCTGGAGGTGTCGCTTCATCTAGGGCCAGACGCCTTCTTCTGCCAGCATATGGTTGAAAAACTGTATCGTCGCACCTTGGCGATCGTCTTCAAGCAGAGCTCTGAGACGCAGGCGGCGCACGATCACACGGCACTTCTTGAGTTGTCTCATCAGAAGCTCCGTCAGATGCCACGGATGATTGAAGCGTCCCTTGCAGAGGGTGATACTGCGGTAAGGATCTCTTTCTATACGGGCCATAGTCACGCTTTTGTGATGCTTCTTGGGGCGCGAGTGCATTATCTTGTGGCTCTGCATATCACCGGCTGCTCAGAGCTTGCGACAGACTTGATATACCGGAAGAGTCGGGACATCTGTAACTGCCCGCGGGCATCTGTTGCCCTAGATTCGCGGACAATTGTTTTCCAAAACTTGAACCCGGGCATGTGGGTACCTATGGTCGTCAAGCAAAGCAACCAAGATGGGACTCTCGAGGAAGGGCGCGCATTAAAAGCACAAGATGGAGCCTTGATTGAAGTCTTCCCTCAGGTAATCTGTGTGCCTCATCGAAATAGTACTGACCAGTATCCGGGGGTTGATGCTCCTCATGATGTCCTACCAAATGCTCCATTTACTGATAAGTGTGTTGACTTTGGGACTCACCGTCCACCATCGGAGTCTGCAGTCCTTGACTGCAGTATACCGACAGAGGATAGCTGCCAGAAACTGCAGGTTCCCGGTCAGAACTCCACCGCGGAGATGTCGAGTGTGCCAGAGTTGAACTCGACAGCATTAGCATGTGATGATCTCCACATCGTGGAGATAAAAGATGATACAAGTTATTCTCCCACGAGCCCTCTATCTGATCCCGGTCATTCAACGACTCTCGCCACTGAGCAGCTCACCTGTCGTTCCGAGCCAACCCCTTCAACCCAACGAGTCGTGCCTGCTGCTGGACAGGATAGCATAACAAACACATTGCTCAGATCCGAAGTAGCAGGGGAACTAATCATCAAAGAAAACTCGCAACATTATGCAACCCCTGATTCCATATGTGCCGTTGCCCCACAAATGCCCGCCATGGACACAGCCTGGTGGAAAACGTGGGCTGCGCAGAACCAGTGCATGACACCGCAAAGGTCTAGGCATCTTGAGAAAGATCCAGTGGTAAGTTATAGGCCAGGGATCTTAGGAACCTCGGTTTTGCGTGATGACTTTCTAAGGATCATGGTTTCCTTTTCAGCTAAGCGGAGTGCTTATTTACTTTGGGAAGTGTGAAAGTGTATACTGATGAAACTACTAGGTTGACGGACCCTGGCAGCTGTGTGACCAGTACGACGGATTCCACAGAGGCACATACGTGCAGGCCATTATAGCACATGTAACTGGGATCTCAACTCATACTCAGGTGCTTTTTATTCACAATATCATCAAGCCTCTTGAGAGAAGCCATCTCCCTGCTTTCTTAGTGGTTACGAGATACTCATTTCTGGTGGACCACCCGGTACTGAAGGGGATGGATACAGGCTTTAACCGGGAGCTGTTGCTCCATTTTCGGAATGCTAACCACATGGCGGAGGAAGGAGATGCGGAGATTATTGCGGCAAGAGACGTGACTCTAGTAGAAGCGGATGATGGCCCGGTGGCAGTGAAACTTATCAACCAAGAATCTGGTAGGAATCTGCTTCATGTCAGTGGCTTCCCCCCTAATTTTTCTATTTACAGGACCAGTACCGGGCTTCTTTGCCCGATTTGCTGTCTGGGACAGCTCGCCTAAAGAGTGTCTTTTCACCACATCCTTGGGTCCTTATCTTTTCGAGGTGGACCGGCGAACAACGCCATACTTCACCGCACTGCCTGTGGCGTCAGTCTTTGATCTCTCCCCTGAAGACACCGGACTCTCTATTGGCTTCGCACGGGCGGGATACCGAATCCGTGCTGCGATCGGTGTCGATGAAGGTCGTCGTCCATGGTGGAAGGTAAGTCCGGGGAAGGAGCGTTGAAAACCAAAATGGAATCCTGGGCCTCAGCTGACAGATTTTTGTAGGTACAACATCCCGATGCTGCCATCTACTCAGGCGATGCGGTGTCAGTAATCATGAACTTGGGAAGCCAGGGAGCAATGTTGTCAGACTTGGGAGACCATGAAGCGCCGCGGGTCGTGATCATCTCTAGCAGGGAACGAATGCTAGCCCTAGAACAGAGTTCGTCGGACACTGATACGGAAGATGTCGTATCTAACAGCTTGGAGTCCTCTAGACTCTGTGTTTTGGCCGCCGAGTCACCAATCCTGAGCCCTGACTTTATTGTGTTGGCGCTGTTGATCCCCTCTGCCCAACCGACACAGCTGACTAGCTCAATCATAAGCCCATTCTCCAGTACCATCAAGTCCCTTCTTGCGCGTGGATATTCAGTCACCTTGCGGAGTCTACCAAATGCAAACGCGGAGCAGACATATCTGGTCCTTTTAGCGGCTCCTTTGGGCACAAACCCTCAGTGGATTGAGGATAGCCTGTCGGATCTTCAGGTTTCTCGCGCCTCATCAGATTCGCAGAGCAAAATGCCCGACGTGCTCCAAGGCCAAGGTGCCATAGAGGACGAGGCCACGGATGCAGCTGATCACCCATCGATGATTGTTTCGACCAACACTAGGCCAGATGGGCTACTAACGGCCAGCCGCGAGCACATATATGACTCTTCTTTCACTACGATTGGGCGTGACATTGCGACCATTCTCACGCGGGTCATTGGGGAGTTTTCGAAGCAGTCCCGGGCTCCATGCTCGAGTATGGCAATGCCGGACTTGAATGAAGCTCAGGACAGAATAAAAAGACAGAAAGTATGAAGACTGCCCGCGCACCAGTCGGGCAGAAGTGTACTTCTCCATGTCAATATGCATGCTTTGATTAGATCTTGCTATTTCAGAGACATCTTTCGATTCGAGCACTGACTTCGCATGATTATCATTGTGGTTTTTCTTCCAAGTGTAAACTGCATAAAATCCAATTATTGTACACAAATCTGGGCTACCCTTTCCTAGTTAGCTCACAATCGAATAACCCAACTCATATCTGCTGTGAAGGATACGTATTTCTGTCAAGCAGACACTTCAAATGCTGAATTGCATCAGGACGCCAATAAAATGGGACAGGTTAGACTTCTGACATCTAGGGTATGTTAGTATTACTGTACTTTAAAGTGTTGATAAGAGTTAACTCATAGTAGCAATAAGTAAATCATTCTTAAGGCCTGTTGTATGACAAGCACTTTCATAGCTCTAAATACAAATAAACAAACAAACAAACAATTCATTAACGCCCGGCGGCTGAGCCGAAAGGGCAACTATCACTAAGCTACTAGTACATTTCTTATCAGGTGCCATGTCTCCTTCTAGCCCGTACACTTTCACTTTTAGCATATGTCATGCCGTCTATCAGGATCGTAGGAGATTCTCGTGGGTTAGTAGTTTTGTTAGTAGGCTTGCTTGAAGGCGCTTTTCCAAGTGTTCAACATCCCATCTTAGGCAGTTGAAGCGCGCCTACCGTGTCTGCCACAAGGTGGTTGGTGTGAGTTAGGTTGGGAAGAGTGGGTGATTTGTGTTTAACTATATGGTTAAGCGACGTCAAGTCGGCCGGTGGCGATTGCAAACCGTATTGACGCCCGTACCGCTTCTAAGTTTGGACTCCAGTTTTAATTATCTAAGTACGATTTCCCGCCCAAGTAGAAGGATATGTTGCCTTGGTGTGTATCGGTACATTGCAGCATTTCTGTCCGATGTGTCGTCCATCTCCAACATCGAAAGAGAAAGTGCTCTACCGTCTCTCTTGCTTGTCCACATTCACACTGATCGGTTTCCGCAACGTTGATTCGGTAGAGGTATCCGTTTAATCTTGCCATGCCCGTCCGGAGCTGGGCCAGCACGCTCGCTTCTTTCCATGGTAATCGATCATACAGCTGTCGAGTGTGCTTGCCTGGGAGGGCTGCGTCCACCCTTTTCACGTGTTTGCCTACTTTCTCGGGCAGGCCTTTGCTGGTGTCTTGTTGGGATCATGCAATGTTAAGAGTGGTTGACTTCATTCTGGGGAGCTGTATGTATGGCATGGGGTCCTCTTGGGTCGCCGCCCTGGCTTGCACTTTAGCAAGGCCTAACAGTTTGTTATCCTCACTTGTGGAGACCCAGCGGATTGTGATCCTGTTTCCATTTTTCCACAGTCTTCTAATTAGCTTGTGTATCAGGCAAACGTGTTCCTGGCCCGACTGTTGTCGCGGGTTCCCCAGCGTGAGTGCGGCCGCTTTGTTGCTGGTTAGCAGCGTGATTCTGTACAATTTCAGTACTGGTAGCGTCTTCAATGCGTGTGCCAATGCTGCCAGCTCTCCCGAGTATGGGTTCTGCTCCGATCTTGCGCCAAGTGTGACGGAGAAGGTCTTCAGTCTCGGCTTCTTGTACTTGGGCGGCTGCTTTTGAATCGCTCCACCAAATCCTACTACCTTATTCCGTGCCGAGCTGCTGACTGCGATCTGCATAGATCCGCCGGCTTCTGTCTGTGACTCCGAGGATTCTCCAATATTAGTCTGCAGTCGTTCCTCCCATGGTGCTAATGTAAATGGATTGATGGTTTCCAGTGTTTCCATCTCGATATTTTTCAGCACGTCTGCCACCTGATACAGTATAACGGCGAGCGGTGGAATCTTTGGAATTTCCTGATACGGTCCGTGTTCCTGCGGAGTGGGTTGGTTTCTGGTAGGGTGTGGATGTCCGTCCACATCTTCACTGCCCGTCTCCAGAACCGGCTTTGCGTCTGCCTACGCCTGAGTCCCAATAAGAGACACCGCTAGGTTCGAACCCCCCAAAAAAATCCAGCCCTCATTGTATTTGCTGATGATGGAGTACAGGTCAAACCAATAATGATGGATCGCGTGGATTGGAGTATAATGGCGGCTCGATGGTATAATCCGTGACAAAGGGTGGGAAGCTGTTTACTCCGTTGTCGTTGTGAACGCGCGCAACACCGCTATTCACTTTGTTTTCCATAGGTGCGTTTGCTGAGTATGCTTGTACCCTTTTGCCCAACCGAATGATTGTAATAGGAAGCCTGTTTTGCTCGGGTAAATGTCCTAGAGTAGGATCATATGAAGTATTTGAAATGTCAAATACAAGAAAGACCTGAGTTGCCCACTTCTGTTTTACCAGAAGCTTCAACTCGGGTCGATCGTTATATGTGCCCTCCAAAAGATTCTTGTCTTTGAGTATATCAAAAGCTATTGGAAGTAAGTCCTCTGAAGTAGACCAAGACTGCTCCCAATACGAATTGCTCGCCGAGACGATGACGAGCACTCGCTGTGGCTTCCGCTCCATCATTTGAACGGCTATTTTTGTCAGCTACAAAAAAAAAACACATCACCGGAAACTTACTATCAATACTATCAGGTATACCGCGTGGAAGGACCCTCCAGATAATGCGATGATGCGACCGTTCCTGACTGACGAGTTTACCCCTTGCCAGGGGAAATGGGTTGGAGAGCCGACCAGATTAATGACCAACCGAATATTTCTGCCGAATGTTTCCGCCAATAGTTGGCGGAAAAGGCATCGTCATCGGTGACTGGATAGTTACTCCGACTCAGCTTACGTGATGTCTCGGGCCGTTCAAAGACTCCCCGTTCCCAGAGCTCCACGCGGTTACCTCCCCGCCATCGAACCACGTCCATCACCAACCAAGGATGCCGGCAACTCTAAAGCTAGCACAGCTCAAAACGATTCAGTAGGCGGTGGCAAAGCAAAGACCGCCGAGAAAATAAGTACGGGTGGGTGTTTCAACGTTTGTGGTACGAAGGAGGCCAGGACGGGCGTTTTCCTGGCTCCTAGGTCACATGATACCTACGAGGTTTGCGGAGTTCCATGAGTTTTTCCACGGAGGTCTGCGCTCTGCATGGATGGTCCGCTTTATGCACGCTTATAAACTAATTATACCTGGCACAACCACCATGCTACCTCTTTAGTTGGTCATTAGGGAGCGCTTCCCCATTCGCCACGAGATACCCTGGTTTGGCCACTGCCACGTATGTACAGCAGGATGGATATAGTTCTTATATACTTCTGTCAATCGACCGGCTCTCAATGTGAATCATCGCACGTGTCGTTTAGGGCAGGTTGTTCGACATCATGTAGTGAGGCATATTGTTCATAATGGGATTGATAATAGATCCAAGTAGAGGTACACACAAAAATGAAATATCGGATGCTTTTATGTTTTCTATGGAAAGAATATTACAGCAGCCCTCATTTTAACGCGATTCACTTGGTAAAAGAACCAGGCTAAGATCTTGTCGGTGGGGCCAACAGACAATTCACAGGTGTTGGAAGGTCAGACCAATTTCGAGCATCACTGTAGCAGGGGCAGGTTCAAGTGCAAATGTGTAGGCCAAGAATGCACAGCACAAAGTATGGCTTCCATAACATTTGGCTAGTACTATTACCATTTACCCCTTACAGGTTTAGTTTAAGCTATTATTTCGTTTACATAGTGCGAGCATGTGATTAGGGCTTCAAAACAAATGTGAATGTCTTTAATTGGGAAGTAGAAGGCGCATGCCACTGTAGAGCCCTAGTTTGGACGGAAACGTTTATAAGCAGGTCTTAGCTTCCTCAAAAAGAGATACTAGTCTTCAGCACCACGAAGAGGTGCCTGCTTATCGCTGAAGAAGATAGTGACGATTTCCGAAACGCTGCCATCTTCAGCTATCCACTGAAGCCCAGGGAGGTGACGCTTCAGAATGGTCCTTGAATGGCCGCCGTCTCCAGAAACCCCGAGGGGGCCTGGGAGGTGGCACTTCCAGCCATATCCTTAGAACGTTGCCGTCTCCAGAAAGCCAAAGGAACAGTGAGAGGTGACGCTTCAGTACGGTTTAGGAAGCGCCGCCATCTCCATAAACCCTTGATAGAGCTCTGGGAGGCGACACTTCAGAAGAGACCGTGGAACGTTCCAGCTCCAAGAACCTGGACGATTCTGGAGGGTCACGTTCCCGCGCAGTTGATGAAGCATCGTAACTCCAGAAGCCTGAAAAGGCTCTAGGGGGTCTTGCCTGAGAGAACCGCCCACCGGGATGTTCCAACTCCAGGGGCATGAAGGAGTCCTGGGGGTCGCATCCCGGGCAGTCGAGCAGAAGCCTGAAAAGGCTCTAGGGGGTCTTGCCTGAGAACCGCCCATCGGGATGTTCCAACTCCAGGGGCATGAAGGAGTCCTGGGGGTCACATCCCGGGCAGTCGATGAAGCATTCCAACTCCAGAAGCCTGAAAAGGCTCTAGGGGGTCTTGCCTGAGAGAACCGCCCATCGGGATGTTCCAACTCCAGGGGCATGAAGGAGTCCTGGGGGTCACATCCGGGGCGGTCGATGAAGCATTCCAACTCCAGAAGCCTGAAAAGGCTCTAGGGGGTCTTGCCTGAGAGAACCGCCCATCGGGATGTTCCAACTCCAGGGGCATGAAGGAGTCCTGGGGGTCGCATCCGGGCAGTCCATGGAGCATTCCAACTCCAGACTTGTGGAAGAGACTGGGGGCCATGCTTTAGACTGCTTGGAGAGATGTCCATGACCCCTCTAACAGCTCGAGGGTAGCCAGCCTTTTATCATCGTTGTGTCCCATGAGTCACGTGGTTCGACCACGCGAATTTTATGCGTAATGGGTACCCACTTTAGTAGGTTGTTGTGGGGCAAGTCAACAATAACACGTTGGGTTGTTGAACACTGAGTCAAGAATGTTCACACCACAAAAAGCTGAAGAAGGACATTTAATGTAGAAGTTTCTATGGGGCTAGTTCACGGCACTTAGGTTTACTATGAGCTCGTAGACAACTGTTTAAACAAAGTTTAATCTGAGACAAAGTGAAGGAAGCATTCAACCGAACAATTTCCTAGAAGGAAGATAGAACGACGCTCTACAGTATCGGCTACACGCACGTAGCCTAGTAAGGAACGGATACCATTAACAATAGGATCTCTATTCCATCATGATCCTCTTCTCGACATGCACTTCCTTCAATACAATAAGGGGTCGAGTTCTTGTAGCGGCCGAACTGCCATAGATTACGTGGCCTCAGTCGGCCAGCGGCTTCTGCAGAACACTGCCCTCAAGGAACCGCTTAGAGAAGGGATTTATTTTTGCTTGGTCATTAATTATTGAGGTTGGTTAGTTATAGTCTGATGTCTTAGGCAGATTGCTGTACCGGCCACCCACTAGACAAGCACTTACTCGCTTCCCACGCCTCATCTAGGACGCGTGGCTCAGGATTAATAGTTCCATAACATTTCCAGAACACAAACGTATCATGGCTACCTTACGCGATTTTGCCAAACAAAGCATAGTATCAATGTGTCCGTCAAGCTCTCATCCCAACACCGTGCTTGAGATGAGCTATGTCACGGACCAGCCTCAAGTTATGCAACTCCGACCACGAAATTGCTGATTTCTGTGACACTGCCGGACGTTGGCATCAACTCCGCTGCTATTATGAAGACTAGTACACGCTTATGTAATTGTGGCTCAGGTAACGTTAGTTAAGTGTTGGATAATTATGGTAGTCCTCTCGGCTTGCGGAACTAAAATGTAAAAAAAAAAAAAAAAAAAAAAAAAACAAAACTAAGTAAGACCAACAGCGATCGCATTACTCCTAGAGACTCCTTCTCAGCTCACACTGCGTCCCAGCAGCCATCCAATACCGATCGAAACATCGCCACAGAACTTCTTTGACGACTCCAGTTCAGGATAGAATGCAAAATGGCAGTGAGGCAAGCCAGGATATATATCCAAGCAAGTACTTACACCATTGTCGCAAAGGTAACGCTGATAGATTAAACCATCATCGCGAAGGGGGTCTAAGCCCGCCACCTGGATATAAGCTGGTGGTAACTTGTGCGCAAGCTCGGGATACATGAATGGTGAGAAGTTGTCTGAAGTAAGGTCTGGCTTGTATGCTTTTTTAGCAGCATCAATATCGGCAACGTCCATAATAGGAGAGAATCTGTTCTGAGTCCTTGACACCCAATCATCACGGTACTCCTTGGGGATATTTTCAGCAGTATAGGCAAGAAAGGGAACAGACACCCAGAGGCCAGTAATGGGAGGCTTTAGGTTCTCCTTAACTGCGCGCTGGGCTATTAATGCAGTAAGATGCCCACCAACCGAAACACCACCAATAATGAAGCCCTTGGATGGGTCAGCACCAAGCTGGCTTGCATGCTGTGCAACCCACTTGACCGAGTCCCAAACATCTTCAGGTCCTGTGGGAAATGGATGCTCCGGGGCTAGCCTGTATGAAATTGTGATTGCCGTGGCGTTGTACATGGCAGTTAAAGCTCGAGCGAATGGAACAAGCTGCAAGTTGGTACCAAGCTGGTAACCACCACCATAGATAAGAACAATGACGGGGCTTCCATCCTCGGGCACTGAGGAAGGTCTAAAGATGCGAATTTCATGTTCGTAGCCATCACGCATTGTTATATTGTGAACGAATTCATTTGTTCCAAGAGAAGGGGTGGTCTCGTATGCTTCCTTCTCGGTTGCGGCATGCTGGGTACGCAGGTGCTCAACAGAGGAGCTAGTGAAGAACCCGCCAGAGGAGAAAGCAGACCCAGTAGACAGCAAGGGATCAGCAGAGGTCCAGTGAAAAAACTCGCAGGTACTTACGGCAGCGAATTCGGGATCGACCTTACTCATAGCGAGAAAGGCTTCGTTGTATTTCTGTTCCTGAGTCGCGTGCGTCCCCCTGGTCTCTTCGGCAGCCACGGCAGCCTTTGAGAAGCTTTGAACATCCATCTCGAGAAGACAATTGGCTGGATGAAAAATTGAGAGAAGGGAGAAGATGTAGGTAACGAGAGAGTCAGTTGGTGGAGAAAAAAGGCATAGAGAATGTGTTGGAGGGTTCTTATAGTGAGGCTGGCAGAGGCAACAAACCGCGCTCGCACATCGAAAAGCGGCCCAGAACAATATTTTTTAGAGTTCAACCCAAAGTGTCTTTGTTTCCGCCAAGAAAAGCTCCATGATTGGCTCCAGAGCTCGACTGCAAGCCGAAAGCCAAATTCTGCTTAGCCCTACGCAGTGGTGAGTAGGATGAACAGCTAATAATTTTTAAGTAATCATGTAGAAAATAATTGACTAGCTGGCTGTAGTCTTTGATAAGCGAAACAACAACAATAATAGTAATAATAAAAAAAGGCTTATTATTTCGATCTCGGGGACCATAGCCATGCGAGCCAGTCAGAGCAGAAGGATAGGGTACCTGATTATTCAAGATGCTTTGACCTTCTTTTGATTTTCAGGATGGTTTGAGGATTGCTAAAACTGGATATTAGGCAATATTGTCGGCAACAGTGGCTACGTATGGAACAGATGCCGAAAACTAGAATATTAGTTAGAATAAGCCGTCCCAGTAGGGTGGACCCTATTTGGCGGAGCGGCAAAATCCACACTTATCTACAAAAAACTTGAGATGACTGCAGCCTGTTGAAATTCAATTGCTACATCAATCCTTGTAAGTCAGGTTAAAGCTGAGACAGCTCACGAAGACAGCGGATTCGAGAAGCAGAAATTAACTTAACGTAGGTTCGATGCGATTAGTCAGCAATGGCGAGTTGCGAGTAGTTAACTATTCTGCGAGCGGGGTGGCGGGGGCGCCGAACGCTTGCATTGCCTAGCTTCAACCTATTCTTCTGCTACGCTTCGACATCTAGACATAGACGCCTGATTAATTGATGAATCTTTTGATTGGCTCACTCTTTCAGGAAATACCAGGACATTTCCATATTCATTGCTCGTACTTTCTCGTTCAGAGGATAGCGGTGTCGGACATCACGACGTACGTAATATGGAGTACTTCACGACACAAATATAAAGGACTGGATCTAATAGAAAAGGTACACTAAATACAGGGAAATAGGGGTAAAAAGCTAATCAGTATAGATGATAGTCTGAATGACCTTGTAGGCGCTGATCAACCACTAGTTCGGTGTTGAAGCAGAACCTGATTTGACCGTCACTAATGTTTGACACTATGCTATTTCCCTGTGGTCTATACTAGCAACACAGGGGTGATCACCACAGTTTGCGCCAGAATGCTCATACGGCTGATACATTGTGAGTGATTCTGCCGGGATATATTCTTAGCATAAATACATACATAGTCAGCTAAAACAAGATATGGTCTGGTCAATGAACGTGGATGCAGGTCTTCAATGAAAAACTGATCCCAAGAACAGGCATATTTGAACAATTTAGCTCTTCTCGTCAGACATATGTTGTGTTAGACAGCTGAGGATCGGAGACATCATCTGACCAATATTTTTCAGCTTTGCCTCATATAGATCCCTCTCTGCTTGATACTTGAGCACTTGCTCTTGAAGATCTTGACGTTCCTTTCCCCATCTTAGCTCCGCATCATGCATCTCTATCCTAGTCCTTTCACGGTACTCCTCAAATTCGCGAAGTTCACTTTCCCTCTCATGTTCAAGCTTCTCCAGATTGTCATTGCCAAGGGGTATCAAAGGGCAGTACTTATCCTAAACTAGGATTAGTTATGAATTCTTTGAAGTTGTACCGAACTCATACCTCACATGAAAGCGCCTCCTCTGTTATTAAAACTCCTTCAACTTTGCCGCTATCTAAGGCCGTGCAGATTTTTTGGAACTCTCCAATAGTGCCATTACTCAAGTCCTTTGTAGTGAAGAGGCCATGCAATGGTTTAGCCACTTTCCATTGGTATAGATCATCACGTCTTGGACGTAGACGAACTTTCTCCGGAAGTACATCGAGCCCAAGTTGAGTTTCTGGATTCTAATTAGCCTTTGGTACCCGATTTTGCACACGGCGTGTATAATACAGATTTATCTTTGGGACTTACTCAGATGTGCTGCCAGTTTTGTGCGGCATTTCTGCCTCGCACTTGCACGTTTCTGATTACTCGACATGGCCATGTTTGTAGACACAGATGGTTTTGGTGTGAAAAGAGCCAACTCTTCTGACTTGAGAAATGCTAGCAAAAGGAGGAGATATTTATCCTCTTTCTAACCTCTAGTGTGCTTGAATATGCTATTCTTGGTCGTTATGTAAGCCACCGAGCTACTATTTCGACGCAAAAAGGTTGAACAGTCCCTATGTTTCTCGCAGACCCTAGATCGATAGAGGCTACATTATTAGTCAATTAAAAATATGGTTCTTGCCGTTGATTGACTGCCGGTTCTCTTCTCTTAACTGCCCTCATCTTATATCCAAGTGCTTTGATATTTTGTATAAATGAGCCTACCAGAACGTTTTACAAAAATGTCTGTTGGGCCAAGAAAGACGATTCTGTGGCTGGAGAGCCTGGTATTGCAATACGACACCCGGGTCAGAATTTATCAGGTACCTCAATATATATTGTTACTTATGTTGAAATTGTTTTTACCGACTACAGACAAATCGGTTCACCGGCTGATCTGCGAAAGCCCTGCCGTCACGGTGGTTGCGGCTGAGAGCCATCCGTGCCTGATCTCAACGGGGACGCCCTATGGGCATCTTGCTAGTGCTGCCATTGGTAAACACATACAAATTTGTCCAAGAGTTTCTATAAGTCGGTCTTGCTGTTTTACGGTAGCACTGGCATTGGAAAAATAAAAAAGTGAAACACAGTCAGTAAGCATGCTATCCTGTGATATCTTTTCGATCTCCGTCGATTGATGATCAATGATTTAGACAGACCCTGCCCGATAACTAGGCTCGCCAAAGATAGCGCTGAAGTCTGTATCACACGCGCAAGAAGGACCTATCATTCCTTCTAGCCAGCCTTGATATTATTCCCGCAGCTGCTCCTGTCCATCGAGCATCTGATTTATCCATACCTATCACTTATAGATCTGGTCAGTCAATACCCCGGATCAGGGACCCCAACAGCCATCTGTCTACCAGGATGACTCCTCATTTCCACGAGGCGCTTCACCGGTGTTGGAGTGTTCAGCTTACCTTCCTAATATATCTACGTGTCAACAAGCAAGCTCTAACCATAGCAGCTGGCCTGGATTCGGAAATTCTGATCAGTATCCAGAAACCCACCGAAATGTCATGGCTGAGCGTCGACGGCTTATGAGAGTCTGGCGGACTCTGAGAATAATTCTACTACATATGAGTCCATGGCTTGCTCCTAATCTGTGATGAAATGCCTACCATCTATTCTCCGTTATTAAGGAAAAAATGTAAAGAAGAAATGTAAAGAAGACGCCTGCGAATGAGGGTATATAGACTTATCAGTAGAATATGCGTCTACCATGACATACGTCAATCGCACAGCTGAATTGTCTCCAGAAGTTGGGTGGTTGCTTATAAACGCCCAGTCATCTGTGTGTGGTGGCAGCGACTCCTCGCGTGCTAAATGGCCTACGAAGACATGGTCATTTATACAGTACATGCTGCAGACTCAGTGGCTGGGCCGATCAATTGGAGGAAGCAGGCAGAAGGACCAGCTTCATAAAACCACTAGGTACTGTATAATCAACTGTATTAAGCATAACTATATTTATCAATTGCGCCTTTATCTTACTAGCCATGAATAATATCTATTACAGTAGACATATGAAAGTTTATTCCCAGACCCCTCATCATGCCGTATTGCGATGGAGACTTGCGCACATAAATTTGACACTGCGCACCTGTTACCTACAACTCCATACATGGAATTTTCTCCCAGCTTTTTATGACCTGTGTTGCTGAAATTCGCACTGATGTTGTTCCTATGTATTCCTGTTGGGATACTATCCTATGTCGCCGAGATTTGTGGAAGCGCATCCACACTTTCTCTAGCTCTCACGAGCCATACTGCCTACGATATCTTCCTACCCGTGCTTTACAAATTGGATATGCGGTTTGAGGGAAGATCATTGTACCTGGCAATCACGTCCGACAACGCCGGACTCGCTGAAAGGATTATTCGATTTAGCGGTGACGATCGGTCAAGGCACCATCTTAATGAGGCAGTGTCTCGGGCCGTGTTGGTGAATTCAAAATCCGTTCTTGCGAAACTTGTGGTATTTGGAGGTGTCGATGTGAACCACAAGTCAATCAGAGAAATGACACCGCTTATGATTGCATCTGTCCTGGGTCATAGCGACTGCGTGGAATGTCTACTGCGGTTTGACGACATACGGGTTGAAGATGGAACTAAGCACGGGTTCACGCCTCTTGAGGCATCAGTATTTGGCGGACATACAGAAGTCGCCCTTACCTTACTTGAAGACGGTCGATCCAGCCTCAGAACAAGGTCGGCAAACAACCTGCTCCTACTCGCCCTTGAGATAGATGACAGGCAAATTGCCAAATTCCTATTGGCCAACAATGTCATCGATACGGCCGAACATGATACTATTACTGGCTGGACACCGCTGCGCTATGCCGTCTCCCATCGCTGGGACTGGGGAATTGATCGCATCCTTGAACTTGCTCCGCATACGATTGATACCAAGTGTAAGCAAGGTGTGACGCCTCTCATACAGGCGGTGAACAATAATGACTGCCGGGCTGCCAAAAGACTTTTGGAAGCTGGTGCTGATGTCAGGATTGCGGATAGGTGCGGAATGCAACCTCTGCAACTGGCGAAGACCCCTGAGATGTCCCAGTGTCTACTTGCGCTCGGGGCCCGTACCAAAGCAAGGGCAGGTACCAAAGTGCTTCTTAGGTAAGCTTGAAATGATGGAGTAAGATGTGAGCTTACATGGCGTCGAGCATGCTAGGCAGGCATCAATCCACAAGGCTGGCTAAAAACACTTCAAGGTTCATCATTAGACATCGCCAAAATCTTTTGGAGAGCCGCTTTTACGTGGTCACAGTATTGCACAGGCTCTGACTTGGGCATGAGAAGGGTACTCCCTCGTATGGGACTTTCTACCAGACAGAATAGAAGAATTGAGCTACCTAAGTACCATCATTCTCGAAATCGGTCTGACCCGTATAGACACGCAAGTTGGTTTTTGGTCCCACTGCCCAGTTTAGTCTGGTTACAATCCCGACTTGACACATAAATAATATATAGTTTAGAATGGATTACATCTTCATTTAGCATGACCTTCGGAAACTGATTCTTATCAGTTTCAGCCTAATTCCCAGTAGTCAACATAACACTATCCGGGTAACATTATTATATCTTTTGCATAAAACTCCGTAAAACGCTGTCTAGGCTCACTATTCAATCTTGCGTCGTTTGCTTCTCAGCCGGTAATGATGGCGGTTCTCATTCAGTGCACAGACAATCTGCTCATCCCCTATATCCATCGCGATGTCGAAAGCAGTTTGGCCAATGCTGTTTTCCCACTCTCGCTCGGCGCCTTTTTGAGGAGATATACAACACTTTCAAGAGCGGATGCTTGCACGGCCACATGTAAGGGTCGTCTACACCTGATACAACAACAGTACGATAAGCACTAATACGATGCCCCTCAATAAGAATCCGCGCATCTGCGTTCCCATCCAAAGGTAAGGTCCAGGCTAAAAGGGCCCCGTCATGTTATTCTTATGGAAAGGTAGCGTAGGACTTTAATTTAGACCAGTATACGTTTAAGGAGATCTTGGAGATGAAAACTATCGGGGGGTGGGGAATGAAGAGGGGAGCTTTTTCTGGGGGTCTTTTGTTCGTCCGCCTGATCTGAGTCTTCAACGTCCTTGATTGCTGTATATTTATAACATATAAAGAACGGATGGTTATATTCCCACCCAACTTGATCCCAAAATTATTTTCTTAATGTGTGCGCGCATGCTTGAGAAGCATAGAAATCAATCCTTGTGGTCAATGCTATTAATCAAGTTCACGCACGCAAAGGCCTACAGATACGCAAGCTGAGCCTGTTCTGTCTCCCCTAGAGAAAGTGTCCAGATGTAGAATGACCTAACTGATCAAAATATCAAATTAATAGTTGGTGGTGATGGCAACCACAGCTATTGGCCCATATAGGGGGGATACGATCCACAAACCTCAACACAAGCTATCTTCTCTTCGCCAAATGGTAGTCGCAATTCTAGTCCGTCTTGAATTCTCTCGGCTGGATAAGAACGGTAATAAGACAGCAGTTCAGACTCAAGCTCATCCTAACCGGGCTACAGCTTGTCTAACGCTATTAAATGCTCTCTATATTCAGGAAGAAGAAACTCACCAATATAGAAAAGCAGCAAGAATCAAAGAAGCAGTTGCCGCGGCTTTCGGATCGCCGATATCTACTACTAGCTTGGAGCCACATGAAGCAATTACAGGGTTCCAAGAATTGACAGCTACAAAGTCTGAAGATTGGGTGCTCCACCTTATTATTAACCAGCTACATGGCAAATTGAGCCCCGCAGCATTTACATTATTGTCCAGGCGCCTCCGCAGGTGTCTCGCGCTGTCCAGGCTGGTGGGTGGTATCCTCAGGCATCTCAAAATAGCTCAAAGAGACATGTGTGCCCCAGAGTGCGAAAAAACGGCAAATACTCCTTTCAAGAGAGTGGGGAGAAGACCATACCGGCCATCAATGAGGTCGGCAGCTCGAATTTTCAGTAAGGGAAACACGGCAAGGCACCTTGCCAAGATAGTCACTGGGAAAAAGGCATTTTTGGGCCAAGCTTTAGTTTTGGCCTTGCTGTCATTTGAAGTTCTAGCACAAGACAGAGAACAATAGCTACAGTAGTCTACATGGGTTTTGATGATAGATCCTCTACAAAGTCGAAATCATGAGTACAGAGCCGTTTGGAACTACCTTTGATGCAATATATAACTTAATTGAAAGTGACAACCAGAGGCAGCTTACAGGTCAGGGGTTCACCTCTAACCACGGCCGGAGTATTTGGTCACAGATGGCCTCCCATCTGGTGACATTTAGCACCGTATTTCTGCCCAGATACTGTGTAGAGAATAATCTCAAATTATAACTTATTTGGTGATTCCCAGATATGCCGTCCCCTGAGCATTTTTGTGACATAGTATCCTAATGGATGTAAGCGGCAGCTTTTGATCAGTGACCATGTAGGTTCTGAATCAACTCTCGAGCAAAATGTCGCCGATTCGCTCAGCGAAAAGGGTTATTCGGCCAATAATAGATTCGTGCTAAATTCTTAGCGGCGGGGCCAGACAAAAATCAATATGTGTTTGAAGGTCAGACCGATTTCGAGCATCAATATAAAACGTGAGTCTGCAAAAAGGGATTAGGTGTGTCTAGAGAGCTCTGTTTGAGTCTGATGCATTAGACAATAGTAATTTTACGAGAAAAGCCAAATGAAAGTGCAAATTCAACAGTGGGTCATTTATCGTGGCTGCCAGAACAGAAAATTGATTGCCATCTAGGATCCTGGAAGAGAAAGACTACAAGGATACGAACGTTAGGTATGGGCTCCTTGCCGGTTGGTCTGAGGCATCATTCCCGAGACTAGCCCATGTTAGCGTCGAATGTGAGAAACAATTGAAAGAAGCGAGACCCTGGCGACGGTTTTGAATTCTACTTTACAAAACAGGAAGTCCTTGGGACGTTTGTTTTGTATCCCGAACCCTAGATATATCATATGATTTCCAGACCGGAAGCCATTTCGATATGTACTCTCGCATTGATCGCAAGACCAATAAACCAGTCACTGAAACCAATATGTATCTCCTCCGCTGTCTCCGCTGTTAGGCCCACCGGGTGACACTAGTTTTGACTCTCCCTGTATATAAACACTATCATACCCTGGTATGAGCTTTGATAAGATCAAGATGGTCTGACCAAGTCAACAAAATTTGCTCGCATTATCAAGACATCCGCATCAGTTCTCGAAAGAGGTCCATATGCTTCTGAGGAATCCAACATTGCACAAGGTACTCCCGGATGGTGCCATTTGGTCCATTGACGAACCTTTCACCAATAACAGTGGCTGTATTAACATCACTTTCGTCGCTCAGTTTGGACATTAGCATATGTTCTTGATCAGATTTTTATCACCCACATCACTTGTTTGAGAAAGGTCCTCGACGTCCGATGCATCTGATCTCAGAAGCTCGTAGGTTCCGTCCATCTCACTGTCCGCTGCTAGGGAATCTGGTTCAGAGAATGCCAGGGATGAACTTGTATCCGAGTCTATCTCGAACGCGTCAAGTATCATCGCCGACCCGGTGTTCGCCAGGTTTTTGGGATCAATAAATTCATGAACAATTTGTCCCTCTGCGGGTTGAGGCTGACAATTCTGCATTATTATGGATTTCTGTGGCTTTTGGATAATGTGTCGTTGCAAGCCTTGTTGTTTTTTCTTTTCCATCTCACTTTAAAGGGCCAACAGGTGCGATAATATAGGTTCCAGTACTTATACTTCTCTGGCAAGCGAGGCATTTAGTCAATGTTCTTTTTTTTTGTTTTTTTTTTTTTTTTTTTTTTTTTTTTTTTTTTTTTTTTTTTTTTTTTTTTTTTTTTTTTTTTTTTTTTTTTTTTTTTTTTTTTTTTTCACCACCAAAATGTGCAATGATGGGAATCTTAAAAGAGTTTGTTAATATAAATGTAAAAGAGGTCTCTTGTAGGGCAAGGCAGTCTGAACCACTGGCAGAACATTCGCGCGGGCTGCTCTGACGGTAGTAATTTCCACGTCAATTGCTGATCCATATCGCACACCACCCCATAGTATAAACGGCCTCACTTGATGTGGCACTGTCCTTTTACGGTTCGCAGAAGCTCCAGATCCTGGGCTATATGGTCATCAATGTCCTAGATATAATGAGAACAAAATAGGATGGGATGCGTTGAATAATCACTGGACAACACGATAATTTATTTTTTAAAGGCACAGAAGTGAGCAGATGGTCAACTTCCGACTATACACTACAGCGCACGCCTTGTAGTGTCTTGTGGCTGAACCCCTTTTGTGATGATATTAAACTTATTCAGTAGACCTCCTGGTTGTTAAGGAAGCCCATCATCTAATGAATACAGGCACTTCTAATAAAAAGACCGCAGGTTCAATAACTAACTTTGCACATTCATGTCTAAGATAAGCTTCACCTACAGGTATAATAATATCATAATCTCTGCCTTATAAGCAAGACCATAGGATAAGCAACCAACTGCGTTTGGTGCAGGACCTCTATGCTTATTTGTGGGATATTTAGACTGCCATAACCTACCTCCCACTGGCTCAAGAGTTTAATGCCGTACTTCTTTACTATGCTCGCTAAATATTTTAAAGGACAGGTGATTTGTCTTGTGGGCTCTCCTTCCAGCTGCTAGAAACAAAGGCTCTTCCACATAGAGAAGATAACAAGTGACAAGCGCATTTATTTTCCCCTTGTTTCGGATAAATGTGGCTGTCACTACCTCACACCGGTCAAAAATTGCCATTATTAACCTTTTGGGGGCCGTCGAATCATGACGGGAAAGGGCAAACTGAGGGAAACGCACCTTTCACCGAGGCCCTACAAAACTGTCTACATAACATTCTTAACTTGGTATACCTGTGAAATACGGATGTATTGTACATATTATGGAGAAAGGCTCCGGATACAGCCATACTATTGTCAATTTGACAGACGGGCGAAGTCCCTACCAGAAAGACATTTAAATGAAACAGGGCAAAGTGCGTGAGATCCCCTATGAAGACATAATACAAGGCAATTGAAGACTATGAAACGTTCCTCCTGTATATTTATGTTACTGCCGCATACACTGTCGCTAGCTACTATAACATTCATGGCATTTATTGGGTTAAGCGGTGTGACCCTTTCAGGTCCCATGCGGCAAGTGTATTTTCTTAGGGTTTGGCTGGCCAAAGTGTTAAAAAAGTCGGAATCTAATGTCAATCTAGGCCTCCTTGAAGCATGAACAAAGTGTCATCCAGAGACCAGAAAATGGTTCTCAACACACCATTATGGCTATTGAACCATTCGTGCAAGTTGGCCTTTTAGGCTACTGCAAGGGAACAGAGAACCAAGACACATCATTGGTCTCTCGATGTACTACTCCTAGGCTATCCTTTTGGTTTGATTTTGCAGAGACTCTTTTACATCAGGGAAGCCAAACCAACGTTACTGTCCCCAACGCTATCACTGACGCAACTGAATTCTGTCATAAATATACCAGGTGGAGTATCTCCGCCTTTATTTCAGCATTTTCATTCACTGTCCTTGTTCCATTTTTTAGCTTAACAGCAGGAAAGTCCCCATGGGGGAGTATAATCACAGCTCTCTTTGCAACTGTAAGGATCTTGTATTAGGAACTTACTGGTCTGCTGCTGATGTCGTCTGAGATAAAGGGTGCAATGATGTCAACCTTTGGAGCGTCACTAACCGCAGTCTTCGCATATGCTAATCTAAACAGGAGTGTGAACTCCGCGGCCCTAGTTATTGGAGTTGAGTCAAACTTAGGCTGGCGATTGGTGGGCATTGTATCTGCTGCAACTCTATGCTCTCTAAGCTCTACAATGCTATGGTTCCTTCATGTCTGCTGTTGCCATAATAAGGGACAGTCACAAATACGGCATACCCCAAGATAAATATCGCTTGACGCTACTCTAATAGATCTCCTTTTGAGCAACTGTAAAGACTATGTTCCTACAGAGATCGCCTTACTATATTACAGTATAGTCAGAAGCTCCCACGAGTACTGACCATGGGCATTCCTGGAGGCATTTGCGCATGTCCCGGTTGATTGATGCGAAACGCTGTAAGTTATTATCAACTTGTACTGTATGTAATGGCTATAGTGATTGAATGTTAAGCGCGTGTGGTTCTGGCACCGTTGTATACTTTCTTTTGGATTTTGGATTGAGTATGCACGAGGCCTGCCTGTCGGCTCAAGATATATATGGATTCTGTCCCAAAAAGAAAAAATAAAAAAAAAACAAAAAAAAAAAAACAGAAAGTTAGTGGTTCTCTAGGATGAGTGTAAAAACATTTGACGGGCTGCCGATAGTCAGCCTGTTGATAAGATGGGCGATGCTACGGTCGAACGTATATAAAATCTGGGAACGTTCTTCTCTGAATTAGGCCCACTTGACATTGGCGCAAAAAAACATCTGAGTCTGGTCAAGACAGTCATTCAGAAATTGGAACGATTCTCGACAAATGGTCTTTTCTTGACTGCGGTGACTGGATTGACGAATCCCTCGCAGAGGCCGCAAAGCACTGCCACCCTGTTATCGTTTGGGTTTTATTTGAGAAAGGCGCAGAAATCCATGTCTTTGAGTGGGATGCGGTTAATATCTACTTTAAAGAGGAACAGATTCTTATTTTAGTGACAAATATGGACACACAGCGCTCCATGAGGCTGCTCTCGTGCGAGACATGAAGTCCGTCAAAGCATTGCTTGACTATGTAGCAAAAGTTAACGACGCAAGGACCAGGAACGAAGACCACAATACACCTCTTTAATGGCTGCAATGGGAGAACTTATATACGCCAAAGTGCATTGCCAATCCAGTCACAGAACAATCCCTGATGATTAAGAAACCAACCCATCTGGGCACGGTACTTATATAAAACAAGATAGACTAGCCTGAATGAGAGATTGAATGAATAAGTCACAAAGACAGCGGTGGGTAGACTCAAAACGGCACTATTCTGGCAGTGTCTGTTTTGGGTTGGTGTATTGATCGTCCGGTAGGACAATGGAATGTGGTATTTTCATATTGCCCGGCAAAATGAGAAAGTCAACGACTATTCTCAATCTTAACGGGCCAAAAGACGGATCAGTCTACCCCTTCTTTCGGTTCTCGGGCATGGGTGCTCCGATGTTCTGACTAGGCTAACCTTGCCTCGCATGACAAGCCGTGGAACGATTACCCTTGCTCAATAATCCCCACTGGAACAGGCTGGTCAATTCGGTTGTACTAAGCGTAGTCATACTATAAGGGATACCTACTGATGTAACCTTTCCAAATAACGAACGACAGAAAGGGGTGGACGTGGAGCCCTACTGAAGCAGCGCCGTCTATGCCGTAGGTATAAAGATCACTATGATTGTCGTGTCCATAGTTCTTGTTTAAAGGATTCCTTGATAGCAATCACGATGTTCATATCCCTAAAGAATCTTTGGCTACAAGCTTCTAAACTCTTTAGATGTCTCAACGAAACCCCCACCTGTCGCATTTGCAGCGAGCAGGGCCATCCCGCCTCCCAGTGTCCGCAGCGTCCTCCGGATATTTGCAAGAACTGTCAACAGGAAGGTAAGCTTATTTGCTCTGCTTTCTTTCGGAGTACTGACCATGGCTCTCAGGACATTCCACCATAGAATGCACCCCAGCCGAGCCAACCTCCGCATCTCGCCCGCTGCCACCTTCATCCAACAGATTCCAGCCGCGTTTGTTGTCAATTCAGGAGTTTAAATGCTTGCAGGTAGGCATATACTCCCCGCAAAATCGTTCTCCTAGTGACGTGGAATCAGGGAAAAATTTGTGTGACGGCAGAAACCCCTGCGACGCTGACCGTTTGTGAGCCTGTGAGGGACAAGGAGAGAGAAGATTATATGCAGAAACAATGCCCAGAGATTTCGTGCAAACGATATGAGTATTACATTATCTCAAAGGCGGATTTAGAACAGCATAGCTGGGGAAGGAACTTCTTGGTAAAAAGGGCACAGGGGAGCATACTTTCCTAGCAGTCGGACACGAGGTGTCATCAAAATAACTCTCCATGGCCTGATCAGTATTCTACTAAGAAGATGATTCAGGAAGTCTGTGTTATCTAACAGCAAGCGCTTAATTTTCTGGATTTATAACTTGTTCTAGTTATTATCCTTATATAGACGGACGGTACCTCGTGCAACAACCACCGCTAAATCCAACTCTGGCCTAGTATGGCTTTTTCATTATACACGCCCTACCAGTCATACTAGGCCGAGGGCAAATTTAGCCAGAAGAGGTGGGAACTGTGTCTCAAGTCTCGTGCAGCCCATTGTGAATCTGAAAGGCATTGATCTCCAAACAATTGCCCGCCATTATCTTATTTCGTTCCGAGACATCATGTCGATGCAGTCATCCCAGGTCCATTTCACGATAACTGTCTCTAATCTTGCTCAATATCTGCCATATCCATTCAAATCGCCTTCCAGTTCAATATTCTCATTCTCTCTGGGGGTTGTGTGCAGTAGACGTCTATTTATTTATCGTAGGTTAGTGTTGTCGTTCTGCCTTTGCTTTGCCCGCTAATTCTCACCCTAGCTTGGGATTTATGGAGAGACAATACAGAACGTAGTGGCTTCAGGTTCTCCCAGTGTAGCTTAGAATGAATTTGACTGAAGTGAGCCAGGTCACAAAGAGGCAACGTAACTAGCGTGAAGTTGGAGTAGCATAATAGGCTACAGGATACGCGAGCGGCCGGCCAAATAGATTCCTGAATTCTCAAGTAGAGGCGAGAGATTCCAGAGTAGACTTTGTGAGAACCAAGATGCTTGATCATTTGTAGATGCCCGAAGGGCCCATTCAAGTTTATGCACTCTGCATAGAATAAACATTCAAGGGCTATAGGGTCTCGTATATAATAACAAAGCTATCAGCAAACTTCAACTACATAGTAATTACTACCTGCTCATTCTTGACCCTAATGTCTACCCACAATCAAAGCCCTGGATACTGAAGAGTGTGCTGGCTCAGACCTAAATCCAATTCGGGAAAGGACTTCTGAATCATATGCCGGAATGGTGATAAGTCAAGATAAAGCTTCAGGAAAAACTTATCAGCTTCCTTCATGTTCTCGGGTAGCGTCTTTAATATAAGTTTGACAATCCGGTCTTCATGTAAATCGATATCTGAAAAGACATTGAAATATCCAGGGAATGTTGGATGAAGTAATATGCTCAAGGTGAACAGAATGTCTTCAAGTTCCCAGTCTTCTTGTAGTGCTTGTCCGAAGTGCTGAAATGATAGATTCTGGAGGTTCTTTGATAAACCCCAGTACCTCGCCAATTGATATACACGTGCATGCCGAGTCAACTCATTATCATTATCTGTCACGAAGAATTAGCTAGCTAAAATCAGCATAATACATGAGCCAACCTACCCGCCTTTGAAACACTTGGTGCTGATGCTACTGTGTAAGATCGGGAATATATGAGACTGAGCGTTCTCCAGGCAGCATGGATAGAAGCATATTGAAGGTCAACTTCAAAAATCCCTTTTTTCCCAAAGTCCCTTTTGAACATAGCATCAAAGTACTGGCTTTCAGCTGATAGCAATGTTCTGTGTACATGCAGCCTTCCATCATTAAAGACAATCATTGCGTCCGGTTCTCTTTCCCTTAGTCCTTTTGCGCGCTTTCTCCAACCTGCTCTGTCTTTTAGCGACAGATAGCTTATGCCTAGTGGCATTCTTCAACATGGATTTTGCCAAAGCAAAAACTGAATCGACAAAGCTGGAACTTATCTTTAGAATCAACGAGCGTGTGCCTGTGCCAAAGATATATCTAATCATGCTTATCTTTGCGTTCACTGCGGTAAAATAAATATCAAATCATCAACACAGATGCATACTGGAAGAACTAGATAGTTGTACTCGGTGCAACACTGATAAAGCAATAATCAGGGCTGCAGAAATGATTGACCGAGTGACTGAGTAGAGGTATATTTCTTTGTCTTGATTATACAGTCAACGGTAGAACCGGTCTAACAGTCCCGAAACTCTTGGACCCAGGTTAAACTCGTGCCAAGACACACTGGTTCAGGGATTTGGGCCCCCGGTTGGATACCTATTATACCGCTATGTACGGGAGCCGCCTTGAGAAGCTTTTGGCTGAAGGAGGACAGCTTATATTGACATGTCTAAGAAGCTTGCTAGGAGACTCATGGGGAATCCGTTGAAGTAAAAGAAAACGAACTCACCACTGCATACAAGACATTACAAACTAAGGCTGCAGATAAGATAGCGTCTCACACGGGAATTGAAAGAGTAGAACGACTGGAACTCGAGCTATTCTGTAAGATTAATGCCATCCCGGTATAACAATTAGTTTTCAGGAACCCCGCTTCATCAATCAGGCGATGTTGATCTGCTCGAGGACGGCCTCAACCGCTGGTGGATCTGAGTCATGTACATGATCTCAGCCATTCGCTGCTCATGGTTCGAGGAGTCAGTCCGGAAATCGATAAGAGCCAGTAAGCTCGCTGCCTTAAATGGAAGTCAGGGTATACGATGCAAGTTGATCATTACCTATGGATGAGTGCTGATGATTAGTTGAATTGTTTCATATAGTTAAGTATAGATAAAATGAGACACTGACCAGAAATGTTCGAGTCGTTGAATGCGAGCACAGCTAGTGGTGAGTTACTCAGAGTTTGAACTTGAGGATGGCCATACTTGACGATATCAAAGGAGGAGGTGAGTTAACAAACCTATGATATTCTGAGTCACACCAGGCCGTCCATCCTAAAATTAGGGTAGCATGTAGACCGGTGACCATAGAAAGAGCGCCAGAAGAACTAGGAGCGCAGTCTCTACACATGTACATATCTGAAAGCAGGGTTAGGCTTGAAGTGTCCTGATAGTCTATACGGATCGGGCACTATATAACGCAGGGGAGATAGGAGTGCCATATGCAAACGGGTAAGAGGCCTTGAAGATCCCAGCACCTTCCCCTCTTTTAGGCTTGCATGCTCTGCCTTTGCATTGAGTTATGCTCTACAATGAATCATTCTGCGCGCATGATACCATAAACTTCATATTAAACTGACTCAAGGTTCCGATCAATAAGTATATCTTAAACCTGATCAAGGATGACATCAAACAATTTTCTGTTCATCTCAGGGGCTTGAAAAGGTTCAACATGCGACTTATGTAAACGCTCGGCAAGCTCTTCCGGACAACGTCCGGCTGATTCAATGTAGCAATGACAACACAGTTAAAGTCTCTCGGGCTGTTGGAATCGAATTATTCCACACAAAGACGCAGGACAATTCGCTTGGGAAAACCTCCCATTTCTTTCAACGACAGCATCTGGTTCGATGATCATTCTTGTTCACCGACTATTGTTGTTGATGAACGAAGTAGTCAAAGGGTCCAGCCTGAGCAGCTGAAGGAGTCTTGTCGGAACTTGCTGCCCTCCGGTGCGACCTGTCCTTTGGTTTAGACCTAGCACCCACATACAAGTTACAATCTTACACTTATGATATTGTGTGAGACAAGCAGGATATATATTGCCTTCTCATCCAAAATGAGGGGTAATACTAACGTAACTATCTCGAGAGATTTTATCCCAACTTTTTCCTCTTCTGCTGCAATCACGTACCACGCGGGTAACAAAATGTGTGAGCAGTGCTGTCATCATTATCAAGAATGCGGCCACCTTTACGCCTATGATTACCGGAAATGCGGACCTGCTCTAGCTCGACCAAACCAAACACTCTGTGTGTCGCCGAGAGGAAAACTAAGAGATCTCCGAAGGGTCCTCAACGTACGTGACAGGAACATTCCTGGAAGATGTCCTGTCTGCATGGACGCTTCGTCACCAAGCTCTCAGAATTCCCATGAGCGGTGAGCCAACAGGTAAGATGCTCTTTAAAATTGCCTAGTGCCATATGCTTAATAGCTAAGGGTTGAATTCAGATAGTATTACCGGCCCCAAAAGACTCTCGTGACTATCAATGGAAGCTGGGAGACTGTGGTGTGTCATCTTATAACAGTAATTAGTCACCAGTGAGGGATGTTCATGGCAAATAACAAACAGATACTCTATAAACATTTGAGTGGATGGAAATATTGCATACATAGCACTATACAGTCTTCAGCGTGACTTATAGGTAATAAGTTGCTTTACCCGCTTGGATATTAGCCCCCAAAACGGACTCTGTGCCAAATGTATACTGTACAGATGAACCATGAGGCTGGAACAACTAGACGGACTAGAAACGATCGACCCGAAGCCAATGGCCCCTTGGAAACCCCCGAGGTTTTTGGAAATCGACATTCAATCAGACCGGGAGAAAGCAAAGGACAAGGCTACTGCCTTACAGGCGTCATCTAATATGGTAGTCTTCTCAGATGCATCCGGGCAGAACAACCAACTTGGCGCAGCGGCAGTGATGCTGGACCACAACCAAGAAGTGGTCGAGTCCCGGCAACTGCCCATTGGATCGATGGCCCACTGGTCAGTGTATGCGGCAGAGCTTATCGGGATATTCTACGCCATTAGTCTTGTCCTGAAGGTAGTAAGCTCCAGACCAAGAACCCCGACAACTCCTCAACAAGAACCAGCAACAATCCTGTGCGACAGTATGTCAGCACTACAGGCCATCAGGAACCCACGCAATAAGTCAGGACAACGGATTATCCATGCCACTTTGCAAGTAGCCGCAGAATTAAAAGCACGGGGCATCCCGCTCCGCCTCCAATGGATCCCGGGACACTGCGATGACCCTGGAAACGACGCAGCAGACAGACTGGCTAGAAGGGCAGTTGGCGCAAACAGAATGCACCCTTTCTGCCGCCTTGTCTCCCAGGAAAGAGCAAGCATTCGAAAGCAGATCCTCAAAGAGTGGGAACACGAATGGAAGACATCCAAAAAGGGAAGTCAGCTTCGGCGGATAGACCCAAAGTTGCCTGCCATCCGAACCCGACGTTTATACGACCCGCTGCCACGGAACCGAGCCTATCTACTTACGCAACTGCGGACTGGTCACTGCTGGCTAGCGCCGTACGGCAAGCTGCGTGGACATCGAGAAGACGATAAATGTGAATGCGGTGCCAAGGAAACGGTCACCCACGTCCTACTGGACTGTCCAAAACTAAGAACGCCACGGCAGAAACTACGCAGGAGCTGGGAAAAGCTTTTGGCGATATACCAGGCATGGTAGGAGGGAAAGGAGAAACCAGCCACCTGAAGGCTGTACTGGATTTTGCAGAAGCATCTCAAAGGTTTCGTAGCCGCGGACCAAGGGGTCCGCAAAGACAGAACGCAAGGCAGACGGCCACCACAGGCCCCTAGGCGAGGCTCAAAAGTTCGCCCGTAAGAAATGGGATAGAGATACAAGGGAATATATATAGTTGTAGGCAGCCTGCATATCGCTTTGGTGCGAGAGGTCAGGGTAAATGAAGGCATCCATCCATCCATGTTGTAATGTATAATGCTATTACTCAACGCGCGTTAGGCAGGTAAAGAAGGTCTACAGTGGCATATCTTTCGCATTACCGGTGCTCAGTACATCACTTCATCATTTAAATTGCAAATGATCTTAGTAATGAACATACCCAGCTCTTGAATCCCCCAGCAAGTACCTCAACCAACAGAAAAACCACAAGAAGGCAATATCCCGCCCACCACACAGCACCTTGCTTATGGAAACGAAGCAACAAACTGCAAACGAAGCATATGGACTATGGAATTAGCATCATGGGCAGGCAGGAGCAAGAGAGAAAAAAAAGTAGAAGAAAGTTGGAAAGGGGACTCACGCTATTTGCCCCTGCTGCATTCCTTACTAACACGGCTAGCCTCCTTGAAATAACCATCTGCTTTGTCGTCCTCGTCGTCCGCGCGGTCAGCTTCCTGCTCCAGATCATGTTGAAGCTGGCGTGACTTGATCATAAGGGCGGTAATTTCAGTTTCAAGCTCAGAGGCGTGCAAGCGGCCAGAATAACTTTCTGATTCGATGACCTCTTGCTCCGCTCGGTCAAGTTCCTGATTCAGATCATGTTGAAGCTGGCGCAATTTCACGTTAAGGGCGGCAATTTCAACTTCAAGCTTATAGACTTTATAGCGAGCAGCCCCGGCGTAGTCACGATGAAGAGCCGAAAGGTAGAACAGCTGACGTCCGGTGATTGGCTTGCTCGGGACTGGAATCGAGTCAGGATGAACACACGCGTGATGATCGGACATGATGGATGTGATGAGGTTGATGGGGATGGAGTCTAAGATGATATTAACAGAGGAGTCAATGACTGTTCAGGATGCAGAAACTACCAACCAGAGGTAGCCCGATGATTTCAGCAGTCAGAAGGTGGGTGAAGGTTTGACTGAAGCTCTATTCATTTAGAAGAGTAACACCGAGTCTCCAGCAATTCATGTACTATCAACACGTGACTTTAGTCTCTGAGAGGATTAATGTCTGTCATTGGCTGGGATGGATGATGGACCAATCGATCTCACATGTATGGTTGACTGTTTGTATTCGTTTGCTTGTGCGGGTGCCCAAGTTGCGTGAATTAGTCTGGATGCGCAACACCTACAGCCTAGCTAAAGACACCAGGCTTGTTAGAGTTGGGATCGCAAGACCTTCAGGAGATATACATAGTTCCGCGAGAGCTTGAAATATCCTTTTCCATGATTCTTGTATGGCTGTTGCTCGGGTTCTGCAGATCATAGATGCTGGCTATCCAGTGAACTCATCCTGTGAATTCACTGAACTTCTTTCGTCAGCTCCACTGCTTTCTAGAAACAAACAGAACACACAAGAATAGCCTAAGCAACACAAGGCTCAAAGGAAAATATTTTCCGCAACAGCGGACCAAGCAGGGTAGTTTCTCTGACAGGACTTCCCCCCAGAGCCGCCTCCCAGAACCGCTTCCTAGAGCCTTCGCCCTCCAGAGAACCTAACTCTCTTTCTTTCTTCATCCTATACTTAGTTTGTTTTGCAGGTTTCCAACTACAGTCATCTTCTACTGTAGTCAGATCCTGATCCAACACCTGAACAATAGTCCGACTTACCTGACTGTGACTGCTCTCTCCTCCTGACCTGACATCGATAGACTCCGCGCCGGTCTTGCATCTGTTCCATTTTGGAAGTCCAGGTCCAGCCTGAGCCTGTTAGCGGCTCGTCCCACGCGAGCATGACCACAATTACTACCACCACAGCTGCTGTTCGAGTGATCGGACTGTTTGGCATTCCTGGCTGCGGAAAATCATTCGCCATGGAGCAACTCAAGCACGAGCTTGGTGAGTCAAGCTTTGAGTACTTTGAAGGCTCCAAGGTGATCGACTCCGTGACCCCTAGTGGACTTGAAGGATTCCAGAGGCTGGACGACAACGAAAAGAACCAAGTCCGCAAGTTCGCCGTTGCTACCATCAAATCCAAATGTGCCCAGACTCGAAAGGTCGGCATTGGTACTGGTCATTTCATGTTCTGGGACCAAGAGGAAGACGAACGGGCGTTGAGGGTCTGCACTCAGGCTGGCCTAAATACCTACACTCATATCCTTTACATTAATACGCCTGCCGAAGAGACGGTAAAGCAACGAGCAGACGACAGTGAAAGGGGACGTTCGAACTTGTCAATTAAGCACTTGCGATGCTGGCAAGAGGCTGAGATTAATGAACTACATCTCCTTTGTCGTGAGAATAATATCCACTTCGCCATGGTCTATCCGAATTTGATAGACAAGCTAGCGAGTACGATTCATGATTTCCAGCTTCATGATGAGAATCACAACACAATGGTCGCTGAGCAGTAATTGGACAATGCTCTATCTAAGCACTATGACAAGCTGCAGACTGTTTTGTTTTTCAATGCTGACAAGACATTGGCACAAAGTTGTTGAGTACCCCGATGCGGGATGACCTTATTCGCGGTCCACCCCTGCAGAAAGCTCACGAAGAGACTGGCATTTATCTAGCCAGAAAATATCTGGTCGAGCTCATCGGTGTTGAGCCATTCACCATGCCCCATTCCCAAGGGTATGATGTCGATGGTTACCGCTTGCTGAACGAGGATCGAACCTTGATCGTGGGGCTAGTTCGTGGTGGACTGTTCTTAGCTTCTGGCATACATAAAGTCTTCCACAAGGCTCAGTTAATACACGCCATAAAGCCGAAGCATATCAAGAAACAGCATCTCGAAGGTATCGTCACTGTGATTTTGGTCGACGACGTAATCAACTGTGGCAACTCGGTGGTCGAATTCGTGCGGCGCATCCAAGATACCAACGGCGCGGTTCGTATCATTGTTGTTGCCGGGGTTATTCAAGACAAGGCTGTTGGAGGCTGCAGCCCTATCTGTGCCCTCGCACGTTCGACTGAACTTACTATCATCACACTCCGCCTGTCAAAGAATAAGTACACTGGCAAAGGGGTCACCGACACTGGGAACAGATTGTTTAACACAACTCACTGGGACTAAGGCTGTGTCTTTGGACAAACCAGCTAGATCCAAGGTTGGACTGCGAAATTCTTGTTTGCAACAATAGGAGTTCGAGACCATGGATGGAGTTAATTTTAATGTTGCTCTGGGTGAGATAGAGAAAGATGTAGGAAGATACTAGGTATAACAAAATCTGGAGTTTCCTGTTTTGAAAGGTGCGCCCAACCTCAAGCTGAGCTTGCCAGTCCAGTGAGAACGCTACCAGTTACTAGGTAGGTATGTGTCGACCTTTATTGACCGCTAGTATTCTGCTTCAACGCCGAACTTACTATTAGTCAGCGCTTGCTCGGTCATTACCTATATCTTTTCTATTTCCTATTCTAGTTAGTTAGCTTACCCCTATTTCGATTGTATTTAGTGCAGTATCGTAGCTAGATTGAATGAATCAGACCTTCATATTCTTCGGGTGGTGTACCAAATATTACGTACGTGGCGAAGTTCGACAGTATGAAAATGGCGAACGGCTTATGTACCACAGCGAAATGGGTAGGGTCTTAAGCCTTTCATAGAGGGGGGGCCCATTCGTAAAGTAATAACATGAAAGAATTTTGTATGTGCTTGATTTCCCTTTTTGTTTCTTTTGATATTCGGATCCGGTCGTTTTGCGCGCTTCAGTGTTAACATGGTAGGAGTACATGTCGCGTTACTATCCTGGGATTTTGCCGCGACACCAACAGGCGGTGTAGTTAGTTCAATGTGCGCCCCGCCATGATCTGTTTGCTACTTGAACTGTTCTGTACATCTAACCGACCCCTCTCTTTGATACGAAAGTATGAGACCACGTGATCTCTAGCTGCCAAGCTACTCCAAACCCCTGAGGATTCGACCCCTCAATAGCTAGTGAAGACATCGTCAAGAAGAGTCTATCGAAGCAATAGAATTGAGCCCTATCGATAAAGGCATCCGCTCCTTAGTAGGCTACGTGCGTGTAGCCGATACAGACGTCATTCTGCCCCTCTCCTTCCCCTGGGCCTGTACGATTCGTTACACTCTTAAAAAAGATTATCGGGTCAGTTCACTCAAACAGTGGCCCACTCTCGAGTCTGACCCTTATCGTTCCATCATACGTCTGCGGGACTCTCAAGACCACCCCCAGCAAGACACCCTGCCCAGCCAAGACGCCCTCCCTTACCATGAAGGAAGAGAGTATCCCGCCTACCAAGCAACTCCTTATGAAAAAGAGCGACAAGCGGCTAACGCAGCATACGAGCTGTGGCATCCCAGGAATGATAGATAGGTTTAGCATGCAGTACACCTGAATCGCGCCTCGAGTTCTCCCTAGATATTTCCCCGAGAATAACTCCATGACTTCTGCCCAAGGCCGCTTCTGAACTTTCCTCAGCTCCAGCAGAAGGCTTCCCTCTTCCCTGGACCATGTCATGCCCTTCCTTGAGCTTCTTCTGACATTCTTGCAAATGATCGAAATTTTTTGAGTCTTATCCTTGGGCCTTGAGCAATTAGTTGCTCGCGCATCTCCATCTTTGCATACTGTTGGTAAAAGACCAGACATGCAATGCTGTAGAGCACCTTCAAAAAGCCACGAAAGGAATGGCAGGTCGGTCGTTAAGTGGTAATGACACCAAGTGAGAACGGATGGCAGGAAAGAATTACCCTTGGATGGGGATGTAGAGCAAGCTCGAGGCCGCTTGCGAGTTTGCCTGTCCAACTGTTGCCTCTTCCGCTTAACGCTTTTGGGCTCCTCGCAGACGCGGTGGTTCTTACGGGCATCGTTCGCGTAGGATGCATCGAGGCTAGTGCCTTGTTGAGAGGGGCGCAACTGTTGACCGTCATAGATGAGAGGTTGGTCACTTGTCTGAGTATTGCCGTTTTGATCACTAGCCTTCGGCGGCGTGTCGGCTCCGCATCAAGGCCCAAATCAAGTCCACTATCCATCGTCTTCAGCCAATTTAAGAAAGGGATAGAAGTACTATCGAATGATTAATACTTGTGAATTCCCTGATAATCAGGTACATGGATGGAAATTCAAGAGAAAATAATATAAGCGTCAAAGTTATCTCAACCATAGTACTTATTTAGCCAACAGGCGTTCGCTGAGAACCTAGCTATGTATAGCAGAAAGCAATACATGCATCTATTGCACCAAACTAGCCTTTTAGTGCAAACTGCCACCGCATTACACGTTTTCTGTGCTGCTTTGCTTCTTGACCAACCCTTCTTATATAGGCGATGCGTCTCTTGCAATAGGAAATTTTCCTTCTGGGCCCACCCACTTCTAGTCTGGTTTTCCCCTTGGGATTCGCTTGCTGGCTGGACACTGTTTGGGCGGCTGCGCTGAGATGAATATCCTCCTCTCTCAGATCCGGCTCAGATATAATGGTGGTTGCTTCAGACCAACGCCGCTGTGGGACTATGTATCATAATGTTAATGATATACTTGCAACTGAAAAGCTTACATACCTTGCAGCGTCCTCTTATACCTTGCCCAACTATAATCCTCTGTTCCTATAGACGATTCTTCTCCCAGCAAAGTACGAGATAATTCCTTCTCTCCCAAGATGTAGAAACTTTCATTCATGGGGTCAAAATGGGAGGATATGGGGTTAGAGAATGAGGAAGGATGCGTCGGCTTTTGAGCAGGCTCAGAAAGACTCAGGGTGTCCATCCCATCAACAAGAGGACAGCTCGTGGAACCATCCAAATCTTTGATACCTGTACTCATTTCGGTCAAAAGCTCACGATCTCGTCAAAATGCTAAAGCAAAATGATTTTTGCGGCACCGCCTGTCCTTTAAATAGTTTATCTTCACCGCCATGTATATTCTCGCCATTTCAGTCCGAAATTGAGACTAACTTCTTCACCCTTATGAGCCGTCTAGACCGACGTAGAGGTTCAGATGCCGTGCTTACTCTACTAACTGTACTTCCGCTGTCTATGGAGTACATTACTAGCTCGAGCTTCTATTTGTTTTGTTTTTTTCTTTCCCTCAGAAACAAATCCAGAAGTACAGTGATGGTCTTACGTACTAAGCATTTCCAAACACCGAACCAAATGCTATTTCAAGGCCTACACCGCGCCTTCAAGGCAACGGGGTGTAGTCTTCTGCTGTCAGACTGTCCACGCTAGAATGATAATCAGCCTCCATCTCTGTAATCGAAGTGGGTAATACGGCAATGACGTGCTTGCTTAACCATCAAGGCAAAACCTAGAAGAGCAGTCTTCTTACAGCAAGAGGATAGCACCAAAGACGTGGTTCAGTACAATTATTATGGCGGTCATAGATACATTTATACATAGTACAAATTCAAAGGTTCTCGCCTTTTTTTCTCATTACTTAACATGGCTTGCAAAGGCTACATATCTATAAAAAGGGTCTCTTAATAAAATCTAGTCAGAGCGTCCTCTCGACTGCTAGGGAACACAGATGAGACAAGGCTTGAGTACCCTTTTCATAAAAATTGAAAACAACAAAAAAGCAACATAGGGTCTTATGGGAGAGTCCAGAGCAAATTGCATCTCTTGGCCAGCTTTGTTGATGACAGCTTATTGGGCTGGAAAAGTCTTAAAGAAGCAGTTCACTACGGAGCGGCACTTGCTGCCGGGGTCATTATCTCAATTGATCAGTTTCACTGTACTGTAGAATGTGTAATCCGTCTGTCCTGTGTCTGCAAATGTGGGCCTATTTCTTTATATGTTGCGAGTCACCGACAAGGAGCACTGAAGCATCCCCAAGCGGCAATGTTAGTCGCCGCTGAAGGGAATATATCAGATTTCTCTGAGCTTTTTTACTAACCCCACATCAACTTATTAGGATGCAGGGACTCCTTAATCTCTTTATCAATCCCTACCTCGTTGTCAACCATGCTCTCGTCGGACCCCGCTAGCATAAAACTACGCAGTTCTCCTGAGGCATGACTGCCTCGTTAGCGACCGCCGTTGATGCATTATGACTCGGAAGCTTGACATAACATGCGGAGACTAGAGATGTCTTATAGGGACGCAGCCTCCACAGACGATGACGGGAAGCTCCTTGATCGCCAATATACTACCTTGCTTCGGGGAGTGAGGTTATGGTATGAGCAAACGAAGATGTCTGTATGGTTTTACCGACCTACACTGGACCAATACATATTTTGAAACATGAATATTCTTCTAGAACCAGTTATTTTTGTGACCCATAGCAGATCTTAACCACAAAAGACAGACCCGGAATTCTCCCATCGCGCATTTCCTCATTACGGTCCCAGAGAGGCCATGAACATTTCGAAGATTCTTGATTATCAAGATATAAGTGCTCATAGGCCCCTTACGCCGCAAAATCTCGATTTGGGGCAGGCACAGGTTTTAGGAGATAGATTGATAATTCTCAGCATTCTATTATAAAGTGATTTCAAACATTGCTAAGGCACTTACGGGATATGTCCTCTATCCTTCCAATAACGTCCGCTTGGACTCTTACATGAGATCATCAGAGAGTTAAAACCCTAAGAAGTGCTTTGACTTTCTCTCTCCAACTTGATAGACACACTCTTAATGTATATATGACGCAGCGCATGGATCCTTACCTTGGTCTAAGTTTGGATTAGCGTTACTTGGCGCTATCGTAAGTGAAGGAGTTCTCATTGTCAAACCAATTCAGCCGCCGACGGCATATATGTAACTCAATGCTACAGATTAGAGTATAATAAATCTCCCAACAGTTGCGAGAATGTAGGGACCAAGAAGAAGGCGAGGCATTGACGGTAGGCCTCCAGACAAAAGTACTGTGTTATTAAGCTTCGGCTGAGGAGACTGGCTGGGATTCAGCACCATAGTGCTAGCAGTGCTTAATTTTGTCTGGGTTTTGAGCCTGCCGGCGCCGCTTGTCAACCTCAGCGGCTTCCCGTGTAAGAAGCTATGGCCGTGGTAGTGCATATGATGCGATGCCGCGCTAAAAGTCTTGTTTACATGGTAATGATGATGCCATGTTAAATTGCCGTTATGATACTTGCTAGTTACTCCAAGGCTTGAAGTTGTTACTGGTTGAGCTACTAGTATATTGGTAGATGCTTCGACAGCATTGACGGGAGTTTGATGTTTGTTACGGCTTGCTTCAGGGCAAGGAGTAAGCACATTCTCAAATATACTAACTGTCCTGGTACGCGTTGATGTAGTAGTCTCCGTAACGGTGCTATGAATCGTGCCGTGAATTTCAAGATCTCCCTGGAGCCCAAAAGCATAGCATCCTATTGAGAATAGCAGCCAAAGTATCATAAACCCTTTAGGCATCATGGGAAATTGAGATTTATGATTTTGAGATTGTGCGAGCGCAATACCTTGGTGTGCTCAGTATATAGCTTGATATGTAGTTAATTCGTGAAATAAGAATAGTTTTTAATCGATTTGACATGTAACAGGAACCTTGCTTTTACCAGAAGTCGCCTTGTTCATGCTCTTATATCTTGCACTAGCATCAAGCAGCGTATTATTTACTTATGGTCTGCGTATAAATAAGAAAAAAGGGTAATCTAAGATAGAGGACTGCAGTATCCGTAACTTTATCGTCAGTATTTCATTGAAGCAAGCAGGCCGAAAGAAAAAGAATTGAGGGCATTAGAAATCTGTGGTGTGAAGACATGAAGCATTTATATACAGTTTATAGGATCACGAATATCTGATGCTTGTGCTTTTTCGAAAGAATGAATATCACGACGCTCAGTCAAACAGTAGCCGATGCTGCGGGTAAAGCTCAGAAAAGTCAAGGACTTTCTACAGAGTCATTCGTGATATCACTAACAGTCTATGGGGTTATATTGCTTTTCTCAATCGGTGGTTTTGCCATTTATAAAGACTGGAAACCTGCCGCATCGTATGTGCTTGCGAGGTCAATTTTGGTGCGATGCTAATCCCCTTCCTTATATAATAGTCAACCAAGATGTTTGGAAGACAATGGCATAGAATTTCTGCCGAAGGGGTGGATTGTTTGGATCAGGCATCTGATTGACCTTCTTCAGGATGAAAGATTCCTGATTCCTAAGTTAGGCCTTGACAGTCTTTTGGTTTTGCGACTCCTCAAGACAATTATCAAGATGTTGTTGCCAGCAGCGTTATTAACTCTGCCAGTGCTGTTACCATTGTACTATACTGCTGATAGGTCAGGTGTTGTTGACCTTGATAAGCTCAGCATCTCGAATATTCACGCAGGTCAAGAGCTTAGATGTTGGATCATTGCCTTAGTTGCATTTATATTGGACATCTACTTCTGTCGACTATTGTTGCTGGAGTTCCGAAATATATTGAACCTGAGACAGGAATATCTGCACCAACATTGCAATGACTCAATGCACCTACTTATCACTGAGCTACCCCACAGGATGTGGGATAAGGATGTCCTTGCCCATTTACTGTCAAGCTTCACCCGTGGTCCGGTAGAGGTCATTCTGCCAAGGGAATCTGAGTGTGAAGATCTTGAAAGACGCGCTAGCGCACTTTCTGTTAAACTTGATGCAATAACCAACACACGTTCAGAATTCAAGCTAGAACTTCCTTTACCTGCCGGTATGCGGAACCTTAGTATGAAAGAGCTTCGCATGCGGAGGCAAGCTCAGAAGCTGAGAAAGGACGCCCAGAAAATAAAAAGTGTTGCCATTGTCTATTTCCCGGATCTTTTCTCGGCACATCTTGCACTCCAAGTCCGAGCCGTCCCAGTACCCACGGCAATGGAATTCCATGTTGTTGGCGATGGCATACTTGCAAGTTTGTCAGGAGTCTATGAAAGCAGACTGACGAGATCTGCAAGATCGCTAGGACTTACCAGCATCATAATCTTTCTTTCAGTCTTCTGGGCCATACCTATAGCCATGACTGGCCTCTTGTCACAACTGAAATACCTGGATAGCGTTATCCCTTCCCTTGAAAGCCTCTCCAATGCACAATTAAGTATCATACAGGGAATAGTTCCACAATTAGCACTGTCGCTCCTGATGTGGCTTCTCCCTGTGATTATAAGGTTCTTGGTGAAGTTCTACCCCCTACCAGAACACTCTACTCTGGAAGTGTTCAAGTTACGACAATATTTTATATTCCTCTATACTCAAGTATTTGTAGTGGTCTCCATATCTTCAAGTGTGACAACAATGATACCTGAGTTTATTAACGACTTTCGGTCAATCACGGCAATTCTCGCTCAAAATCTGCCAAAGTCGTCCAATTATTTCTATCCGTATATGGTACTCCAAGCCGTCAGCCACTGCGTCATGGTGCTGTTTCAGCTGCCGCAAAGTCTATATTATCCTTGTACAGTACGTCATTTAAAAAAAGAATATCTCAAGACTGTTGAATGGAGTTCAGTGTACGCCGTTTTTACAAACTTGGTTTCAATATGTGTGTTCCCACTGCCCTTCGGATACTGTCGAAACTGACCAAGGTGTACCCGAATAGGTATTGTTTTCGCAGTAATCTCACCAATTTTACTCGTAGTTGGTTTAGTTATGTTCGCAATATTTCTTCTGGTATACTCATATCAAGCCATCTATGTCCTTGGCGGTGACCCACAGAGTCCTGGGGTGCTTTATTGGGAAGCCCTTCATCAGATATTTGTTGGACTTTACACGAAGAACATGTTTCTCATTGGTCTTTTTGCCCTGCAAAACAACGTTGGGCCAATGGTAGTTGCTATACTACTCCTTGGAGGTGTTGCATTGACACAAAGGTATGTTCGCCGAAATTTTGGGCCACTTGTGAAGTACATTTCTGCTATCAGGAGCACGTTGTAGTTCGCTGTCGTTGGAAGACAAGCAGGCTAGATTGGCAGAAGATGGCCAACATATCCCTAAACTGGCCAAAAAGGGACACCATGGGGCCTGAAATCTGGCACGATCAAAACTAGCTACATCGGCCAATAATGTCTAGTTACTCATTCAATCCTGATGACGGCACATACGAAGCCGTGTCGTGGTGTGGGACGAGTCGCCACAGTATTCACCGACCCCTGGAAACTTCAGTCATACGCCCTCCTCGCCGTCACAATTAAGTTACATTGTTACCAACCCTACAACGCCTGCTGAATTCCTTCCTTCCCAAACAAACCCCCTTCAGACAGAAAAAAATCTGCTACTACAATTTAGAGACTGGGTTGAAGGGAAGTCGTATGACAAGGATCTACCTACTTGTATTTACGATTACTCTTAATAAAAGAACTGTAATTAAAGATATTAAACAAGATTTAGTTCTCGCTCCTGGATTCTATTGGAGACTTTCCCCTTAACCAAAGTTACGAGGGAAGTTAGACGCCAAACATCAACCCAAAAATATTGTAATGGACAACACGTCCATTATGTTGACAGTTCCTCGGGTTGACAAGATTGATCGACAGGTTCCTAAGACTGATATTAAGTGGCCTGAACTTGAGAAATAGCTCTATGAATGGGGTCATCACGTCCAGGCCGGCAAGGAATTGAAGCTAATAATAGCATTAAACTACATAAGACAGCCAATGCTCTACGGCCAGCCGCAGACCAAACGACAAACGAGATACTTCTTCTGCCACTCAGGGCATGCTTCAAGAGCTTGACCGGGAAGTAGGGCCTGGAGCTGTGAGAAAATATTGCTTGGAAACATGGCCTGGTTTCTGGAAAGCCTGCCAAGGAACGTTGGAAAACCCGATGGACCTCGAGCTGATAGTGGGCGCTCAGGATCCTAGTTTCTTCACCGAAAAGGGTATAAAAGAGGAAACAGCTCTCCGTTCCAGAACCATGGTGCCTGAAACGGCCCGATGAATTTCCGAAGAGCAGTCTGATGTCACGTGGATTTCAAGTACCCACTTGAAACCTGCTAACACCAAACTCGAGAAGTCTTTCCTTGCCTCACCATTGTCGAAGCCTGAAGAACAATTCCGTCGCATCTGCGTCATTGAACGAGAAGCGTGCTCTGGATAAATGGGCGAAAATCTAGTGGCTTATTCGGGTACTGTAACCAGCAACTCTCTGATATGGAAGGGAATGAAGGTATATATGTCGCGTCGCAGTCCTAGGATTTTGCCGCGACAGCAACGGGCGGTCTGTCGGAGCATACTGCCGCCCGTTACCGCCTGCCCCTAGGGTCGATCTCGTTTAGTCATTCATTTGTCAGCTAGCTAGGAGACCGAACCGGCCACCCCAAGGCATCCATCGCTTCCCATACCTTCTGTTGGAGTATATTGCCCTCCGATACCGCCTTCCTTTAAAATTCAACACAGGGATAGCTATTGGACACAAATTCAGAGGAGTTATCAACAAATTACTTGAGACTATTGATTTAACGAGAAGAGTCAATGCTGCCACTCCGCGTTGGATGGTTTCAGGGGGTGTTATAATAAAAGGAAAGTCACAAAATTCATCAAAGCAGTATCTTTCCATTAGTTGTTTCCATACCTTTATCGCTGCTTCCCAGTTCTATGAGCACTAACAATTAAAGCCAGCACTTTCACGATGTCATTCAACGCCACGATACGCCTCATACCTCTTCGTCGCCTCTTCATTCAGTTGCCCTTGCTATCAGATAACTCATATATGTTTGACTAAGATTGTGGGTGAAGTAGCATGGTCAAGTAATTAAGTAACTTGTGCTTTGTGTTGATGCGACTCACTTTGTTCTAATCTAAGATAGGACCAACGACGCTTGTGTCACCATCATCTGTTTGTCTTAGTACTTTCTAAAAAGTCCTCCAAACTGCTATTCTTTCTTCCTATTTACAACTCCTTCTTTAGTTACTCTATCTTACATATTCCCCCGTACGCCATTATTGCTCTTCTTACCAGTTACAACCTCTTCTTCAGCTGCGCTATCTACATATGTTCCCTCCATGCCAACCTTCAAGCATCAGCGTCAACGACAAAAGTATCACTCTTTCCATCCTCCTCCATTATTCTGGGATAAACTCCCTAAGCTGTGGTTAACCAAGAGCGCGTTAAGAGAAGCCAATCGACGAAATAAATCCCTATCGTCATACCAGCGCTCCTCTTCTATCCCTTATACCTTTGCTCCTGATTTCTTGCGCAACTGTTCTACTACCCCTTTAAAAGAAGTCAAAAGATTTTCCCGCTGTGGAGGACCAGATCTATCAGATATTAGAGATGTTAGTTGTTTACCTACCCCAACACTCTTTCCCTGACAAGCATGAAGCAGATGTATACTAACTAGCCTTACTTTTAGTATCCAGCACCAGCCCACTTCTGCCAATACTCTATGGATCCTACCAACTCAAAACGCCATACCCAAAAACGTAACAGGGCAACGACCAAGGGTACAACTGCTTATGACCCACACTTTGAGCAACATCTGATGGACTGGGGTGTTTTAACACCATTATCTACATACCCAGATGGTACTAAGCCATCTGAACCCAAGAACCTTGAGGAAATTCGAGAAAGATTACAGACCCCTCGTCCTTTAGCCGATTCAGATGTGAATTTCAATGAATTTGACGAGCTCAACAAAAATGCTGTCAGTGAACAGTTGGTTATTACAGACATCTTGCCTGTACTTGAGGGAAAGCGGAAAAGGGGTTCTATGACTGGGGGTGGACAGCCATTTAACAATCTTGATCATTTGACCAATGGTACTCTAGTTCAGGCTAAGCCTGATCTTTACCATGGCGCGCGCCCGAACCAGCTAAATTACAGCATTCGGGAAAAATTGGAAAAGAAAATTATTCCCACGAGCCATACTCAGCTTCCAATAACACCGAATTTCTTCGTCGAGGCAAAAGGTCATGGTGGAAGCACCGACGTGGTTCAACGCCAGGCCTGTTATAACGCCGCTCTGGGAGCACGAGGTATGCATGCCCTGCAGCAATATAGGCATGAAAGTTGCAGCAATAAGCCAAACTATTACGACAACAACGCCTATACTATCGCAGCTACTTTCCAGAATGGACAACTAGGGTTGTACGTGGCTCACCCTACAACACCTATGAACAATAATGGTCCAGCACATGATACCGATTATGTGATGACCAAGGTTGGGAAGTGGAGCTTGGATGGTGACTCAAAGACTTATCTGCGGGGTATAACCGCCTATCGAAATGCCCAAGACCTGGCCAGGGAATTCAGAGACGACTTTATCAGGCAGGCAAATGAACAATGTGCACCTGGTCAAGTTAATGCCAGTAGTTCTGATAGATCTGAGGAAACTTCAAAATCGTGAAGGCTCAGCATATGGTGATTGAAATGGTTTTATGGTTGTTGATGACTTTTCTTTGGGTTATTATGCAGATGTGAGATGCCAGGGCTTTAGCAAATCCAATAGCAGTTTGTGGTGCCATGGCTTTCCTAGAATTTTACATCCTTGCATTGCTGGAACTCCCCAATTTCTTCTTAACATGCAGTATAAGTCAAGTATCCAGGCCAAAGTGAGACACTTGAGTCCTAGTTGATTTACTTTGGACCTCGCCGAATTAGACTACAGTTGACTGGTTTACACAGCCATCGAATCGTGACCTCATTATATACCCCAGATTGGTTGACCCATCTGCTTCCACTGTGACCTGTTCCAAGTCTCGGAGAACCTGTTCTATATATTCGCCCGCGCTACTGAGCTTCAAGATCCGCGAGATGGCGCGGTGGATTCCCAGAAGCCGAGGAGATGGCATGTTGATTGTATCGTTAGGGCTCCATGTTAGGACACGAGTGACAAGGAAGTAAGGGTCGCTTAGAACTCCGCTCTCGATGGAATGAATCCTATATTCATGAGGTCTGCCGGTGGGTTCAAAATATATCTGGAATTCGCCAAATATTCGGTGGTTCTACAGTGTTAGTGTGAGAGCATTCGACGGGCTGTCGATATTCGGCCCGTCAATAAGATGGGTCATGCCAGGGTCGAACATATCTAAAATCCGGAGTACGTTCTTCTTTGAATCGGGCTGAATGCTATTATTAGCGGTAGGGGTGGCTCCTACCGCCCGCTTTCGAGCATCACTGTATAAAAAACTTACTCTTTTTGACTAATGGGCAGTATGCTTTTCCGAGCACATTCTTATTACGGAAGGTACCCATAAATGCGTTCTCTATCTTTGTCTCGATTCCCCACTAACTCAGCCAAGACGAGTCCGCATATGCGCAAAACCAGTTTCTAGCCCGCTTCAATAATCAAATACGCCCCGAAATGTCTTGGAAAGGCCTTGTTTGAGATAACCCCACTTATTGTGAAGTATAGATGTCGTGGTTTTGACCTAATGTAATGTATTGTTGGGATCGCGGTAGACAGGCGGGTCGATAAACCTGCTTTTTTGATAAGACACTTATGTAGGCCTATATAATACATGATCATCCCCTTAGCATCCTTTTCCTTGCCCTATATCTATCCTTCAACTTACTGGGCAGTACCATACTTCTTTCCTCTGTCCAAAATGCCTATTCCGTTCACCAGTGGAACTATCAAGGTTCATGGACGACAAGGCGGGTGCGCTGTGCATGTTACGTTCTATAAGACGAGGTATTGCAAAGTTTTGAAGGAGTACAATGACAGCGTGGGTTCAGCAAAAATTTTGGTCGACATGGATCGCGTTATCATCGACCCATCCTCCCGCGTGGTGAGACTTCCAAAACTTTCGAGCCATTAGTGGCTAACAGCTGAAGTGTACGGGGTCAACACTCATGGCACTAGATGATGTTACAGACAATGTTGATTATTAACGCGGGATGGTATGTTTTGGCAGCTAAGTGGTTTCTGTGTAGTGTTTGCCGTTAACATTCATATCTACAGCTCGCCCTTAATGTCGATTTTTGAATCTCGTTATTGTTGATCAGAATAGGAAGACCGCTGAGACTGGAACAAACCTTGATGGTTGAAGAATGACCGGGTGATACATGTGGCTCTCCTGAGCACTGTACTGTAAAACACCTACGCTGTTCAGGGATTCTCATTTCCTCTATAAATAGACTTGCCAACTTTATGGCTGCATCACTGCTCTATTCACGTATCAAAATATAAGCGACTTGCAACTCGCTCTTGCCAAACTAGGTTTCTGTACTGTCTGGTGAGTATTTGAAACTGTGAAGGGCATCTATATGGCCAAAGCGGAAAGCGTCCTATAATAATTGATTATGATAATACAATGTGTGATATCAAGTAGAAGCATTAGATATGTGCAAGGCAGTAATGCAGCGCCGTCTCGAGCAGCTTGTTTACTTGCGTGGTGCTATAAATAATATCGGAAGTCCCTAGTAGGTATTGAAGCATGTCAGGCAGTACCAAAATCGAAAAGCAGCAAGTGATGTCTTGAGGTAGTCCAACTGTCCGTGATAAAGAGGTCCATATCCTGAGTAGAACTGATTCAGCACCTCGGCAGCGCAGTTATGTATTCCATGCAACCCGGATACCTATACTAAACCGTGCCTGTACAAAGCTTTGCCGTCGGGCGTTAAAACAATTAGCGTCCTTCCCAATAATACATTAAGAGTCCTCCAAGCGTTGCTGCGCATTTAAGACCGCGATTGGCCAAAACGGTTCTGAAAACAGAAGACAGTTACTTCAGTTTCTATGGAGGTGGAACCACGTCCTGGAGTGGATTGAAATGCGGAGGCTGACTTTGCAAGGCATATTAAACTTCCAGTAAGTAAGGAAATAGGCGCTTGAGAATCCGCGTATCGATTGAGTGGGTCCTGATTATATGGAGCCTTATCTTCTATTCCTTGCTTCCGTGTCACATTGGGGTACCAGCTAAGAGCAGGCATGTTGATCGTCGTTCTTGTCTTCAATACTCGCTCAACGTTGGCAACAGACACTATAAAGTAGGTGTAATCCTGCTACTCCCTGGTAAATCCTGTCATCAATCAACCATGGCTCAAATCCTCCAAAAGATTTTTCTCATCGACGGCTACTATGAGATAATGGATGCTATTTTGTCGCATCTAACCGCATCAGCTACAGCCGCTCTCCTCGCGGCACTACAAGTAAAACTTCCCTCGGGTCTCAAACACAAATTCCTTAATCCGTTGAGAGATATCGATCACACAATGCAACTTATCCGGTCTTGGACCCAAGATGAACATAGGATTCTTATGATAGGGCCTGACTGCGGACGCCTGCTATCTAGGATCAAGAGCCCGATGGAGTTCTATGCGGAAAATGGATCAGGCCGGAATCTTGAGGTATGGGCCGTGGCTATCCCGAATAGCATCCCAAATTGTGCTGAGAAGGTTGGCCGATTGCGAAGGATCTGGCACAAGAAGCGACGGGGCTTTAATAAGCGGACGAGAGCTATGACGAGACTTGAACAAGTTATCAGCAAGTCTATTATTAGCCAATATGCCGAGACACTATTCAGTCAGATGGATGATGGGCGCCAAACCGTCTGTGGAGACGATATACAGATAAAATGGTTTGATCTGAAGGAAGAATCCCCGGGATTCTTCGATAATCATTCCATTCGTCTCGAGTTCCGAGGGTTGAAGTGCTGTTTGCCATGGAACTTGTGCGAGTTCGACCCGGGGAATAGTTATTGGAGCCCTGGGGATAGCATTCCGTACATCGATGCTGCAAACCCATTTAATCTCCAGAAAGCGGAAAAGCGTGTGAGCCGAAGGATGATAAGCCATGATAGTAACATGTTGTTTTGCAGCATGGCCCCGGAATGGCGTCCTCAGTCGCCTGTCGTTCTCCCTATCAATTTATAGGACAGACTTTCTAGCCTCCAAAGTCGCAGTGAGCCATGGGCATTTATTGACGTCATCTGGTGGAGGGGAAATACGAAGTAATACTGTTGCTTTTTACTGCTACGTATACCCAAACGCCAGGGGCTGTTTAGCCTAATGTATATGAAAGATATTTTGATTTAGTTTAGACAACTCGCATTCTCTAAGATCGAATCTATCTATGACATGCTAAGAAGTAATGAAATTACTATACACTGACATAGCAATAGCAGCTGAATGTAGCATAAAGTCGGTTTATACTATTTTTTTAAACCTTAACCTAAATAGGTCTGCCAGAGCTCCTTCACTTCGCGTCGGCCGCCCACGGAAGCTCCACCCCATGATGCCTAAAGTTTTCTGTGAACACCTTCTTATGTAACGAATCGTACAGGCCCAGGGGAAGGAAAGGGGGCAGAAGGACGTCTGTATCGGCTACACGCACGTAGCCTACTAAGGAGCGGATGCCTTTAACGATAGGGCTCAATTCTATTTCTTCGATAGATTCTTCTTGACGATATTCTTTTCTATTGAGGGGTCGAATCCTCAGGGGTTTGGAGTAGCTTGGCAGCTAGAGATCACGTGGTCTCATACTTTTGTCGGAGCATACTGCCGCCCGTTACCGCCTGCCCCTAGGGTCGACCTCGCTTAGTCATACATTAGTCAGGTAGAGTTATCTTAGCTAGGCGGCCATACCAGCCACCCAATGGAAGAACATCCATCGCTTCCCACAACTTTCGTATCACATTCTGGGCATGGTGCCCGGAATGAGGATCGCGAGATTCTGCCCGCTCTGACCGCCTGGTTGACCGATACTTCCTCGACTCCGGTGTTGATCCTGTTCCTGATCTCTGAGCGACGTCTTGTTATACTAAGCACCTGTTTGATAGCCGATCCAACAGATCGTTGCGGGATATTCTTTTGGAAAACCATGTTCCAGACTACGCTTGGAAGAAATGGCCTGCCCAAATCGGAACCGCACTCAATCTGGTCTAGTCGCGGTAGAAATTGTAGTTGCAAATGCAGTTCTTAATTGGTTCAATTATCGATCCGATCGACAGGTTCCGCGGCAGCCGCCAGACTCGTACATAGGCTCAGAGGTGGAACATCTAAATTGCCGTAATTTTGGATTAGTCAGTTTTCCCCAGATTTTCTTCCCACCGCCAGAAATGGTCGTTGCTGACTCTTCTCAACCCCGCTCCTCTTTGTCGTTCAGTGTAAAAGCACAAAGAACATTTCCTGAAGTGACGCTTTGTTTATAACGATTCTCCCTTCTCTACATCCACAACAGACGGTTTTCTCTCTCTCCCGACACAATACATCGACCTGACCATCGTCTGGTTTCAACGATGCCTCCAAGATTGGTCCAGCAGGGCATGATCTGGATCCTAGGTCAGACTGCTAATAGTGTGGTGTATATGGTTGCAAATGACAGCAAGACCGGGCACGCGAGGGACAGTCGTTCAGTCTTAAAGGGTGGAACGGTCTGGTACGAGGGTAGAGAGGCGCTGGGGCCTGGCAAAGGCGTGGATGAATCGGACGAGAGGGCGCGAAAAGAGGCGAGCATCTATGAGACTCTTGGGAAGCACGACCGCATCCTCGGCTACCTTGGTCTTGAGGTGGCCAGCATGAGTGAAGGCGCGGTACCAAAAGCATGGGCACTGCGCTTGGAGCGAGCTCCGTACGGTTCCCTGCGGGATTACATCGTGAACAACAAAGCACACCTGCCCAACAGGACCCGGTTGGAGCTCGCGGTCCAATTCGCCGAGGGCGTCGCACATATGCATCGGCGCGGCGTTGTCTGGGGCGATCTTTCGACCCGCAACGCGCTTCTGTTCGATGAGTGGCGTATCAAACTGGGCGATTTCGCTGATTCGGACCTCGCGGGAAAATATCCCAATGATTGGTATGGATGTGAGATCCGCTACTGCCCGCCTGGGTCAGACAAACCGCACCACCACTCTGTTGGTACTATAAATCGCGAAATATTCGCTCTCGGTACTGCGATCTGTGAGATAGTTGAATGGAGAGTGCCGTACGGCCCTGAGACTGAGGTATCTGAGGAGGAAGTCATCACAGCCCTTGTCGACCGGAAGTGGCCACGATTGACTAACGGCAATCCTGCCCAGGCCATTATCCACCGGTGCTGGGAGTACAAGTATGAATCATCACAGCAAGTCTTGAATGACTTGCAATGCCTTCAAAAAAGTTGAAAATATTTCATGGGCTCAGCATGCATCGAGCAATTAGCCCCTTCTGTTTAGTTATGTACAGCTACTGGGGGTGAATCAAACAATTGCCAAACAAAAGTCTCTGCCCCGCAGGACTTTCATCTCTTCCCAACCAAAAGCGTAGGATGCAGATGAAGCCTGACAGAAGAGTAAATAGACCGATTTCACAGGCTGGTGGGGAAGAATGAAGCAAACCCGACCCGCGTCGTCATTCTTCGGAGCTGGTCAATTTGTTAGAAGAGCATGACGGCATCAATTATTGTTTCTCACCAATGGACCTAGGTGGCAGAGGGCTTCTGCTGCGCCCTTTCAAACGCACAATGAGGACAAGTAGCATTGAAGGGCGTTGAGCCAAAAATCATTTTCTCGCTCGGCTTGATATTCGGGCACCGTGGTGTGCCAGCATTTGGATCATCGCATCTCTCGTCGAATGGATATTCGTAGGTCTCCTTAACATGCTGTTCGCCTGCTAGACAGTCCTTATACTTGCGTTTGACCGTGGTTTGGCCGCACATTGTTGGAGAGGCTGAATTTGGTGTAGAAAGTCAAAATTGTAGAATTAACAGTAACTATGCTGAATTTGTTTCTCGGGAAGTACCCCACGTGAATTGGATATATAGAGAATAGTTATTTTCCTGCAACAGAAGGACCTTTAGCATGATAAATATCCTAGAGAGGCCAACTTAGTTGTAGGGTACTCCCACTGCGATTGGATTGAAAAGCATGCGTGTGTTGGCAACGGATCTCGCTGCATGCTGCATGCTGTCAGGTGGCCCTCAGGCAGGGTAGTGGCTCCTACGGACCATTTTGACATGCTCTTCTTGGATGCCTCATCATCGTGTGCATTATTAGTCTACAATGAGAATATGAATGAGAGGAGCGGAAACAGGCAATCATGAGGCACAGGCCCGATATGGATGCGAACTCCATGCGTTACATCCGGGGAAAGGCTGTGATTGATCCGGTTGGATAACCAAATTGCTGTATCATACATGGACGTGGCCAGTGGTGTTTTAGAAATGCCGCGAGGCGGTCACTATCACCCTTTGACAGGGTGCTTAGGGTGATTAGGTTGCGAGAGGTATCAAGCGCCCCGTCCGCGATTCCTCCGGGCACTGGTAGTGGCTTTGTAGACCGTTGCGTCAAAGCGTCGAGGGTTTGCTGGTGGAAAAGGAGTATCGCCTAGGAGGAATTTGAGTTTCAGCACCTGCTTGCTTGCTTAAGTTATTAGAGGATAGGCCAATCACCTTATACCCTAAGCTGGGTTTGCAGATGGGTTATTAGCTCCGCATGGAGCTGTATGGTGTATTCAGCGTTATGGACGTCCAGTTGCTTTATCGGTGCGTCATAGACTTGTCAAACCCGACCCATAGACCCCGCCCGCGGTTTAACAAGTGAACCAAGCTCAAACGTTTATCACATTCCTGATCAAATTTACTTTGATGTTGCTGAATACATACGACGACAGGGCGTGGAGAACAGGGCTTCCCTTCCGCTCAGCCGTACTTGAGCCTCAGCCTCACGCCAGCTGGTTAGTAGTATGGTGGGTGACCACATGCGAATCCCAGCTATTGTATGTCTGTTTTCACCCGTTTTTTTTTACTTGCTGGGTTCAGCGCCCGTGCCGCCCTGTCTTCAGCCCTTCACCTGAACCCCTGCAGCCCTCTAAAATTCGCCCGCCAAGCCCCGACCGCTGACGTGGCCTTTTCTCGCGACATCCGTCGGAAGTAGAGTCTCCCGGCTTCCGTGTTGCCCGGAACGCACGCTGTGGTTCTTGGTGGCTTGATTTGCAACGTTTGCATAGCCTCATCATGTCAAGCAACACGACAAGCAAGGATAACAAGATACGCAAAGATCGAACGGTAAGGTACGATGTGAATTAGCCCAGGAGTGAGCTCTTAGATAGCCAGATCCAGTGGAAAAAAAAACTCGCTATTCAGGGTTCTTCTGACATAATAAGCTGCCTGTTGACTACAAAAAGCAGTCTCTGTATCACGGTTGTTCTTTCTCCGCTGCTTAACATATCACAGATGATTTGAGTTTGGGAACGCGCGAGCTTTCGCCCCATTTTACCTATACTTTGGGTAGGTTGTGGGTGAGAGCGAGGTTCGAGTTCGATTAAGGGATGATGTAGCCGAAAGGGTTTATGTCGAACTTCGCCACGTCCGTAATATTTGGTACACCACCCGAAGAATATGAAGGTCTGATTCATTCAATCTAGCTACGATACTGCACTAAATACAATCGAAATAGGGGTAAGCTAACTAACTAGAATAGGAAATAGAAAAGATATAGGTAATGACCGAGCAAGCGCTGACTAATAGTAAGTTCAATAAAGGTCGACAGAAAACAATCGCCCCAAGGGGTGACACTGGTTTTGACTTCAACTGTAGCAGTTTGCTACAGAATCACGCTGCTCACGAGCAACAAAGCGGCCGCACTCACACTTGGGAACCCGCGACAACAGTCGGGCCAGGAGCACGTCTGCCTGATATACAAGCTGATCAGAAGACTGCGGAAAAACGGAAACAGGATCACGATCCGCTGGGTCTCCACAAGCGAGGAAAACAAACTGCTGGGCCTCGCTAAAATGCAGGCCAGGGCAGCGACCCAAGAGGACCCCATGCCATACACACAGCTCCCCAGAATGAAATCAACCACCCTTAACATCGCACGGTCCCAACAAGACACCAGCAAAGCCTTGCCCGAGAAAGTAGGCAAACACGTGAAAAGGGTGGACGCGGCCCTCCCAGGCAAGCACACTCGACAGCTGTATGATCGACTATTAGGGAAAGAAGCAAGCGTGCTGGCCCAGCTCCGGACGGGCATGGCAAGACTAAACGGATACCTCTACCAAATCAACGTTGCGCAAATCCGTGCGTGCCATTGCGCGCTGCTGGTAGAGCGAAATCTTCAAAGTATGATACCGCCGATGTCAGTATCATAATGATATTTAGTTAAAAGGTTCTGAAAAATCCAAAACTCCCTTAAGCGTCGACTGATGTCTGTGCGGCAGTTGTGTGGTGCCCACTCAAGATCTCCGAAATGTTCCACTTCTCCTGAATTGCCGCAGGCATTTGGCGACGTCAGAGCACCCTGAAACGGCGTCGGCTCTTCGAATGGCGGCGGAGTAGGTTCGAATGGATCGTGAACAGCACACCAGCCAGAATCCTGGATGCCATTGCTTGATTTAGGTAAAGGATTGTTGCTGGTCAGGGCTTGACAGTATTAGTAAAAAGTGGATAGTAGTAATTAGTGGACACACTAGTTACGAACGTGGTGCGGAAATCAAAGTTGAACAAGGATAATTCTGCCAGTCGAAAGTTCGAGCTGCCTTAAGAATAAGTTTGTTCTTCGCTTAAAGCTTGCAAACCACCGTCCGGTAGAACTTCTCTGTCAAATGGCTCTGAGTCAATATTTTTTTTGGAAAGAACAATCGAGTGTGTATACTCAAGTGTCAAAATTGTTCAACTTATTAGACTGCTATATGAATTCTACAAATGAGACTTGCTAGAGGCGATATCCAAAGCATTGTAGGCTCGAGACCCCTTCTGACAGATGATAAATAGGAACGCGTTCATGCTTGCCAGCAATCTACATCACAGAATACACAGAGATGTTAAAGGACAACCTAGTTCCATTTGCTGCTGCTCTCGTTATACTATATGGCGTATTGCGGGTTCTATATCTGCGCCATATCCACCCGTACTCCAAATATCCTGGCCCATTTCTGGCTTCAGTTTCTCGAATTTGGCTGGCTCAACAGGTGATTAGGGGCCGAGTGCATAAAACACAGAGGGAGCTGCATCAACAACATGGTACCATGTTCTCCAACTACGCCACCTTACTCGGTAAATTAATCATATTAAGCATCTGACTTGTCAATAGGCGACATTATACGGATTGCTCCGGACGAGATCTCCATGTCCAACCCAGCTGCGATGCAGGACATCTACGCTAGAAACCAATTATTGAAAGTGAGATTTTGACGGACAGGCCCCTGATTCCACTAACGCTTGAGGCAGACGGACTTTTACATGCCCTGGAGGCCATCTTTTGGTACGTGGACATTATATTAAATGCAGTCGTGATTCTAAACTTGTCTATAGCGCAGAGCCCGGACCTGTTTACGGCAACGAACCCAGGAGAGCACACGAAGAGAAAGCGACTTGTGAACAACATCTATTCCATGCGAAGCATCCTGGAGTCCGAGACGCTTATCGATAGCTGCACCGAGGAATTCATGTCAAGAATGGAAGGGTTCATGGAAACACACCAACCAATTGACCTGGCACTTTGGGTCCAGTGGTACGCCTTTGATGTTATTGGAGAATTATACTTCAGCTCCAAATTTGGCTTCATGAGGGAACAGTCCGATGTTCAGGGCTTTATTGGCTCTCTTGACACTCTACTACCAGGTATGTGCGCGGCAAGCGTGCTCCCGAAATACGCAAGGCCATTATTTTTGTCCACTGGAATGTTTTTCAAGCCAGCACGAAATGCACTGCGTGCGTTGAAAAAGATCGAGGAAGCGGCAGCAACTTGTGTTAGAGACAGACTGAGCTCTTTCATAAGAGGAGGTGCCGCAAGACATGATATCCTAAACAAGCTTCTTATTCTACATAAGCGTAACGCCCCGGGTGTATTCACAATCATGGACGTACAAACCGAGATTCATGTTGGCTTGTAAGTCCTCCTCACAGCTTCGAAAGCATATGCTAACGAATACTCAGACTTGCTGGAAGTGATACTACTGCTGCTGCTATATCAGCAATACTTTTCTACCTGATAAAGCACCAAGACTTCTACGAAAAGCTGCAGACCGAGATCGACAATGCCACGAGTCTTGGGGAACTTACATACCCTCGAATTAAGTATACAGAGGCCATAAAACTTCCATATCTTGTAGCGTGCTGCAAGGAAGGGATGCGTATGCATCCTAGTGTTGGTATGACTTTACCTAGGGTGGTTCCCCCACACGGAACTAGCATCAACGGGCAGTGGTTTCAGGGTGGATGTCAGGTCGGCATGAACGCATCCGTTATCCATTTCGATAAGCAAATATTTGGGGATGATGCGGACGTATACAACCCCGAGCGATGGTTGAAAGGAAACAGTACTCTCATGGATAGATATATGTTTCAGGTACGTCCGGTTTTAATTATCCTTGAAGTGTTGTGGTTGACAAGTCGCTGTTAATATAGTTTGGTGGTGGGTCAAGGACTTGCATTGGCAAGAATGTAAGACACCTTTTGCCTTAAACCAATACCAAGCTAACATCTTCAAGATTGCGCTTTGCGAGATCTATAAACTTGTGCCGGATTTTCTCAGGACTTATGATATTTCTTTAGTGGATGCAAATAGCCAGTGGCAGACAAGAAATCACTGGTTCAACAAGCCGCTATCAATACCTGTTAGGATTCACCGGCGTTCTGGACAGAAGTCATAGTGCCTCCCGGTACCGCCTGCTTCGGTCATTCATTGTATTGTCTCTATTCCCTATCCTAGTTAGTGAGCCTACCCCTATTTTTCTTGTATTTAGTGCAGAATAGCTGCTAGATTGAATGAATCAGACCTTCATGTTTGAGTGGTTGGGTACTGACTATTCGTACGCCGTGAGCTCCGACAGGTCAGGTTCGTCCTCCTTAGGGTTTCGAACGGGCCTTGAGGATTTTCTGAGATCAAAAGAGAAGAGTAAAGTGACTCGAAATGCAATAACATCATTGACAATCTGCTAAGTAGGTTATACTTAATTCTGAGTACTAATTGAAGATAAGGCACGAAGAACAAAACGAGATACAGCGGTAATGAATGTCCTTTTATATACCTTGTCCATCGTACCCTCCTCTCCGCTGGCGCGTAGCTCTCGCTATGCTCGGGTCATATCCTAGGATGCGTTCCTCGTAGCCCAGGCTATGCAGTCGGCCTGTAGTTGTCCTGGTCCGTCACACGCGCTAGGTACGGCGCGGCAGTTCGATTGGCCGTTAGGCTACGTTCTTTGACAATGATGCTCCTAATACTTGCAATAGATACATAGGCACTTAGAGCAAATACAAGGGCTTTGTTTCTTGCAGCTGGTGACTGTCCTTGCTGTTTTGACCTTATACTTATCGGTCCCTTCAAGTATTATTACTCACTTTTGTGTAGTTTCTTGCAGCGGAAGCATTCCGGAAACTTCTTTCGGTTAGTCCCTCTGGCTGTGTAGTGTAGTTAAGTTTAATGCATTTCATGAATTCCTTTGTCAAGGGCCTAAGCCTAGTTCGGGCAGTGATACAAATTATCCACTAGGTCTTACTGTTTTTCAACTGAGCGAGAAGTTTCCTTACATCGAAAACATTGAATACTATTACTTTCTCGCATCTCTATATGGAAGAAGTGTGACTAAACAGGTATATTGAAGCCACCTAGAACCATAGCAAAATATGGTGGGCCAAGCCAAGATTATGCCGCGAGGTCACCGTTTGAGCACAACCATCATTTGTATTTCAGCTAGCAAGCAGATGAACACTGACCTAGTCTTTGTTCTTCCCTTGCATCATTATAAAGGTGACTCCAAATATTAACCTTACATCACAGTATATGTAATAGGTGACAGAGTGAGTCATTGTTATTATAAAGTATTAGCTTGCACTATTGGGTCAACAGGAAGCTGCTCCTATTAAGAATAGTTTTCACGCTGAATCCTAGTACTGTACAGGAACCTAGTTCTTCTTTCTTATCCAGTAAGACCAAAATTTCTGAAAAGATTTCGAATATCTCTAAGACACTCGCCCTGGGTTTAGCACAGGACTTGTTAAAGCCTATATATCTGTTTTCAGGCCCTATAGGCCCTGCTAAGGACCCCTACGTCCAAACAAGAGCCCATCCACTGTCAACAGGCCATTACCGTGAAATAAATACCAATGTCTATTATCCTCAATTCTCGCCGTGTCCGCAAGGCAAAAGGTAATGCCTCGGGGAAGCTTGCACCAGCGATTATCATCCCACTGGTAATTCTTCTTCTTATAATCATTATTATTCTTTGGTTTTGGACGCGCAGGCGCGCAAGCCGTCGAGTTACAGAAACCCAAGACGACGTCGGAGAGAGACGTTCCGAGCTGAGCATGCCGACCGAGCCATTGTCAGGTATGCCCAAGGAAGCATGATGGGCGTGACAGACCAACATGTCATTCGAGGCAACCGGAGCTTGATTAGTATGGCAGGCAGAGGTACTGTATGTAAGAATATTCATTACCGCTGTGTCTAATTCCCTGCTCTTCGTGCCTTCTCTTCGGAATAACCAATTTACAGTACACATGTTTATATACAGAATTCCAACTACTTAATGTAGCAAATAGGTTGGCACTCAATCTCCAGGTCACAAAATTAAAAAGCTAATCAGATTTTCTATTGTAAATAAGATTGGTTATGTTTGGTTCAGATTCGAAAGTTCAACTAACTAAAGTCAACAATCATAGAGGCGCATCAAGTACATAAATAGCATGAAAGGTAATCAAATATAACACGGTCAACACAAGTAAACTGTGAAGTGTTGACTCACCACATAAGGAGTACAGACTATAGATCATAACCACGGTTGGGCCTTCCTTAATCCTCACAACCAGCAAGAGACACCAGCTAGTAAAAATAGACATTTAAACATGATGTCGCCTGACAGAGGACACATAGTATGTAGATGTCTGTTGTTCAATGCCTTGTTAAACTAACTTTCCACACTGGCCGAATAAGAAAGTTTCAGTGCTTTCTTTGGCCAGCAAGAGTTGGTTTGATAGATATACCGCAGCCAGCATGATTCCGGCATGCATGAAGACTTCACTAAATCGCCTAGCCTCGGATTTCAAGAGTATATCTGGAATGCCCATGATATGTATTAATCCTGCGAAACCGTTAAAGGCCATATAGGCAACAAATTGCGGTACCATTGGTAGTCGACAGGCAGTTGGCAGTAAACTCGCGTGAATCGCGGGCACTAGTATCAGAAGCCCATACCCTAAACAAAGGGCTCGAGAGTCTGCCATATGCTGAGCAGTGGTCGACATATATCGCGCGCCGAAGAAGATTATAAAGGCCAGATACAGTATAAGTGGCCATTTGTCGTAGTAGAACTGAAAGTAGACAAAAGATATGGCTGACGAAGACAACAGAATAATGGCCCCAGTCCTTTCCAGCAAGCATGAATTCCCTGTCCTCTGACTCAATAGTCGGGTTAAAGGGATGACTGCAGCGGCCGCAAGGAAGAGGGAGACGACGACGACATCAGAAAACGCGGGTCGGGCTTGGATGGTTCCAGGATAGAGATAATGCCAAAGATTTCTCAAAGCAATGAAGCCAAAGTACCCGGCCGCCGATGAGTGGATAATGAATAAATGAATAGAAGCACCTGGCTGGGCCAGTTGAGAATCAGTCATGATTGAGATAGACTATAATAGAAGGACTTGAATCTTCAAATGGCGAGATAACTTTTGAAGATTAGGTTAATTTTGACAGCTGTGTCGCTGCACCATACCTATTTATACTCGAGTCAGTAAGCTGATGTATACGGCGAAAGTCCTAGCAATGCCTTGAAAGTAAACTTGAGGGTGCCAAAAAAGACCACAGCCAGTAATCGAGGGTTCCCGCTAGACAGGTCTTGGTGAAGCCGGACTTGGCTCAGCTACTTTGTGTTCAACAATACGCATCATGATGTTCACCACCCATGCAATCCACCCAATCATGAGATAGTCGTGCTCCAGAGTTCAACATGGATCATAATGGACAATTTCTGTTCTACGTAGCACTAGAGGATGCGGACCATACGGAATCACTGTAGTAGGTTGTGATATGTATGCGCTTAGATATTTTTAAGGAGAAGAACCATATCAAATGGCCCGTTCATGGTGCCGGCACACTTCTTCCGTATCTGGCATTGCGTAAGGATGCAAACTTGGATGATCAGGAATCGACTTTTAATCAAACCAATGATAAAGATTGAAGCTCCTGGTTAGGATTCCAATCGGCTTGCTTAATCATAACTTGGAGCGAACATGAAGCTTTGCTTCGCATAGCCTTGTGAGTGGCTGAAGGTACAGTATGTGAGATCTATTCTACATGTTCAACACGGTCACAGACGGTGGAGAAGTTGTTCCTCGCAAGCAATCCGCGGGATATAAATATACTCAGGTTGTTGGAGCTTGTCACTACCAATTAAGGAGCGTTATTGCTGTGACCTTTTATTACTTGTAAAAAATGCCCTCCCAGCATGGTCAACAGAAGTTGGGCTCAGAAGAAAAGCATCTCTATTATGCTACTCAAGTGGTATTGATCATTGGTCTGGTACTGACTCTAGTCTGTCTGAGCGCGAAGTTACGCATGAAGTATTATATATCCAGGAGACTTGACGATGAAGATAGTAAGTTCGCCCCACTGGTAGCCCCGAATCAGATATCGTCTGGCTTATTCATGTACCACAAGTGTAGTATGTTTGACAATAGCATATGTAGGTACCTTCCAAACAGAGTACAATATTCCCTCGCTAATCTAGTAACAGGCATTTTGTGTGGCTTCACAGATAGTCATTCTTTGTAGGTTCATGTCCCAAATCTAAGCTTTTAACGGTTTAAACTAAGGCATTTCTCAAAAGATGCTCTTGATCATGCTGGGCTAGGTGCTCACCTGACAGATTTGACGCAGGACGCCATCAGCCAATACCAGAAAGTAATCAGATCCTTGCTTATGCTTCTAGAAGAACGTTGACGCTAATTATACAAACTCATCAGCTTCTTTTAACAGTATTTTGCATTTTCGTGACAGGTGTATCTATGGCCAGGGTCTCACATCTAATTTTTTTCCATCGATTGATGAAACAGAAGCACTGGCTTCGGTATGCTCTTTTACTAGTGGCAGCATTTGTCATCACGGGGTCATTTTCTCTAATTTGTTGCTTTGTGTTCGCCTGCCGACCTATATCAAAAGCTTGGAATCCAACTGTTCCCGGGAGATGCATTAATCGCCCAGCTATCTTTCTAGCAGTTGCTGTCTTTAACATTCTCTGCGATCTCTGCCTGATCGCGTTACCTCTACCGTTGATATCAGGTTTACAATTATCTTTGAGCCAGAAAGTGCGTTTCACTATACTCTTTGGTCTCGTTTGTGTGTGAGTACACCCTTGCCTATGTGTTCTATCTAACGTGTATTTCATTCTAGAACATTTGTCGCGAGTGCAATCCGGTTAAGTCTTACGGTTCCATTGCTGAACTCAGATGACCTCACATATGATATGGCTCCTGTGGCGCTATTAGTGTATGTCCAGCACGCGTTGTCATACAGGGGATGAGGAGTAACTGACATCGACTCAATAGTGGCGTTGAGTCAAACTTAATTATCATTGCTGCTAGCTTCCCCGCACTGAGGCAGTTATACCGAATGGCCCTATCTAGATTGGAGTTCCATGGATTTTTGTCCGCGGAGACAACTTCATGGCGCTGGCAGGCAGGGGCTTGGCTTGCCCGAGGATGATGTGCGCAATAAATGAAACTGGAGGCCTTGACTATTAATAGACTGGAATAGTGCCACACATTGTACTCGGTTCTCTAATATATTTCAAAACTTAAATACAGATACATATATACCACAATCGTGAATTAGGCAGCCAGTGGCAAAACTAGCGCAGTCTCGAATGCTCTGGGTTGCTGCAATTCAATCCAACCACTATTGAGGAAACACGTGCTTGACGGAGTGGAGTTGGACAGGATTCAACATCCAAGCATTGCTTTTCAAGAAAAAAAAAAAAAAAAAAAAAAAAAAAAAAAAAAAAAAAAAAAAAAAAAAAAAAAAAAAAAAAAACATACTTAACATTCTAGGTCCTCTGATGTTTACGCCGTTGCGGCTACTGACAAAAGTGCAATACCTAACGTAAGGAATATCAATTGCGCTTGAAGACTACCTCACCCAAGGAGGTCCTTCAGCCTTCACCAGCACTCTGTCCCTTGATCAGCTCGACCAGTTTCTTGTTGTTTCTCTCCATAGCATTGTCAATATAAGCTGGCGTTACAAGATTATCTTCAATGTTGTCCAGTCTCTTTTTTATCTTCTCAATCTCCATGCCTTGTCTTCCAAGTTCCTCTTGGTCCTCAACAACAGGCGTTTTCTCCTGAAGAGATGGCCTTTGCGAATATGACCGCTGTGAGAACGGCGAGGCCCGAGAGGCAGACTTTTCTGCCAGTGCCGTGTTTTCTGGAGAGGCTGGAGCATTAGAAAAAGGGGAGACACCTCGCAATGATGCAGCTCCCTCATTCCTAAGCTTCCAAAATTCTTCTTCAAGTGTTGTCTGTGGTCTCCATTTAGCCTTCTCACCAGTGAGGTCGCATACCATTTTCTTGGCCCGAAATCCCCACGGTTTTTTTATGTCATCTCTTCCCGAAAATATCTCTAGAATCGGTTCAATAGACTCCCCATCAGCTAACTTTCCATTGACTTGCGATCTTGGTAGAAGTCGTGGGAACATGGAATTCTTGGGCTTCACACAGACATCAGTATGAGCAGACTCCAATGAGTCAGGACCTCCTGTTTTGGGTTGTTTCATAGTGTAGAAATAGATGTAATCAATTGAATCTTTACCCCCGTCAAATCCCCGGTTTGCAGCCTCAAATTTGAAAGCGTTGGGCAGAACTCTCCACCTTTGGAGATCGTCATTGTTGATCGTAGCTCGCGTCTCAACCCTGAATTTCTTTGTGTTGGGGTCGAAAACCTGTACACCAAATGAACTTCTGTTACGATCACTAGATATTTTAATCTGCTTCTCGTAAAGAATGACATAGTTGCTTGTCTCTAGGAAGCTATAAGGCCAGTATGTTGTTACGTCAGTATTTATTGAACTGTAGAGCGGATTAGACGTGACATGTTTCGTGTGTCTCTCTGTCCCGAGAAGGCCCTTTAGCCAGCTGATGTCAATATTACTCTGCAGACAAACGTGATAAAGTCCTATTCTGCTCTCCCCAAGCTTCGTAGCATATTCATTTTCCTGGGTTTCCGAACTGGGATTCTGGAGTGGCTGTACGACTAGCGGATCAACCACATCTTTGATCTTCTCATACGGAATACGAAACTTGGCTTTGCCTGAGATCGGCCGGCCCATAATGTTCGAAATCAACCCCTGCAGGCGAACATTTGATTCTTCCAGTGACGTGGCAGAAGCTTGATCCCCTGAAATATATTCTTTGAGTTTTGGGATTGCTGCCTGACAATGCTCACGCAGGATATCCTGAAGCTTTTCTTGCTCCTCCTCTTGCATCGGTGAAGCCGATCGTTCTTTACCTCTACTGCCAGGGGCCCAGGGGTCGCCGAATGCGCTGTAAGTATCATCTTCATCTTCTTTCTTAATGGTCTTGTCAGGGGTTGTTAGACCTGTTTCAGAAGCCCCTTTCATTGGGTCATCCTGAGATTGATCCGACCCCTTGTTATCATCTTTGGTCT